>NW_023276806.1:31554469-31854469 GCF_003668045.3 Cricetulus griseus
AACTCGTAGTTCCCTAGTGCCAGAATTCTCTTTAAACCCATCATGGCTCCCTCTATTGTGGTATCTCTTCTCTCGCTCTCCTCAATTCTTCCCCTGATTAAATCTTCCTGCCCTCTCATGTTCTCATTTCTCCTCCTCTTCTCCCCCTCTCCCCCACACTCCCAATTAACACAGGAGATCTTGTCCCTTTTCCCTTCTTTGGGGGACCATGTATGTCTTTCTTAGGGTCATCTTTGTTTCCTAGCTTCTCTGGCAGTGTGGATTGTAGGCTGGTACTCCTTTGCTCTATGTCTAAAATCCATATACAAGTGAGTATATACCATTTTTGTCTTTTTTGTAACTGAGTTACCTTACTCAGGATGGTTTCTTCTTGTTCCATCCATTTGCCTGCAAATTTCAAGATTCCAATTTTTTTTTTTTTTTTTTTTTTTTTTTTTTTTTTTTTTTTTTTTTTTTTGCTGAGTTGTACTCCATTGTGTAAATGTACCACATTTTCTCTATCCATGCGTCAGTTGAGGGGCATCTAGGTTGCTTCTAGGTTCTGGCTATTACAAATAATGCTGCTATGAACATGGTTGAACAGATGTCCTTGTTGTATGAATGTGCTTCTTTTGGTATATGCCTAAGAGTGGAATTGCTGGATCTTATGGTAGACTGATTCCCATTTTCCTGAGGAACCCCCATACTGATTTCAAAAGTGGCTGTACGAGTTGACACTGCCACCAGCAGTGGAGGAGTGATCCTCTTTCTCCACATCCTCTCCAGCATAAAATGTCATTGATGTTTTTGATTTTAGCCATTCTGACAGGAGTAAGATGGTATCTCAGAGTTGTTTTGATTTGCATTTCCCTGATGGCTAAGGATGTTGAACACTTTCTTATGTGTCTTTCAGGCATTTTAGATTCCTGCATTGAGAATTCTCTATTTAGTTCTGTACCCCACTTTTTAATTGGATTATTTGGTGTTTTGGTGACTAGCTTCTTGAGTTCTTTGTATATTTTGGAAATTGGCCCTCTGTCAGATGTGGGGTTGGTGAATATCTTTTCCCATTCTGTGGGCTGCTGTTTTGCTTTGTTGACTGTGTTCTTTGCCTTACAGAAGCTTCTCAGTTTCAGGAGGTCCCATTTATGAATTGTCCATCTCAGTGTCTGTGCTACTGGTGTGATGTTCCAGGAAGCAGTCTCCTGTACCAATTCATTCGAAGGTACCACCTACTCTCTCTTATAAGAGGCTCAGTGTGGCTGGATTTATGTTCAGGTCTTTGATCCATTTGGACTTAACTTTTGTTCATGGCAATAGACATGGATCTATCTTCAGTCTTCTACATGCCATCATCCGTTATGCCAGCACCATTTGTTGAATATGCTTTTTTTTCTATTGTATAATTTTGGCTTCTTTTGTCAAAAATCAGATGTTTGTAGGTATATGGGTTAATATCAGGGTTTTCAATTCAATTCCATTGGTCTACTTGTGTATTTTTGTGCCAATACCAAACTGTTTTCAGGACTGTAGTTCTATAATAAAGCCTGAAGTCAGGGATGATGGTGCCTCTGGACATTCCTTTGTTGTCCAGGGTTCTTTTGAAGCCTCCTTTTTCATCTGATTTTTTTTTTTTTTTGTTTGTTTGTTTTGTCAAGGATCAAGTTCGGTTTAAATCACCTAGTGTATTGATGTCACACGTGTTCTAGTTCATTACCTCAGCGTGGTTCCTCAAAGCCCTAAGCAGTACATTTACCACCTCAGCATCTTCCTCCATTGCAGACACAGAAGTTAATCCTCAACAGTGTTGTTAAGTAGGTTTCCTCATACTGGAAATGACTAACATGAAAGATGCCCTCTCAGACAGACACAGGGAGATGCCTTGCTGAATTTGGGGATATTAGCTTTCCCCCATTAAAATTACTCAATTTACTTCATAGAAAAGAGGCTCAACAGGAAATTAATTTTTTCCTTGATCTATAAAAACAAACAAATGAGACACTGAAAGTGGGGGAGACTCTAAGGCGTTCAGGAACGAGTTCATGTAACCAAACTATTCTTGCTGTTTCTGTAGCTAAGCAATGGTCACATGGCTTGTGGTCAGCCCAATAATCCTGAACTGAGAGAAGATAATCTGTTCTCTCTGTGAGGTCTTTGAAGGACCTCACAGCCTCTTTCTTAAAGGAGTTTGCGTTGTTTTGAATGAGAAAAGTCTCCCGTAGCCTCATGCATTTGAACACTTGGTCCCCAGGTACTTTTGATGTTTGGAGACATTATAGGTAGGCATTGGCTTACTGGAGGATTACAACACTAAGGAGCAGGCTTTGGGAGTTTATAGCCTTGGCCAATTTCCAGTTCACTCCCTGCTTTATGTTGCTGGTTGCTGATGTGATCACCCAGTTTCCTGCTCTTACCACCTGTTGCCTTGCTTCCCTCTCCTGCCCCTAACACCTGCTGCCATGTTTCCCTCTCCAGCCCCTAACACCTGCTGCCATGCTTCCCTCTCCCACTCTAACACCTGCTGCCATGCTTCCCTCTCCCACCCCAACACCTGCTGTCATGCTTCCCTCTCCCACCCCTAACACCTGCTGCCATGCTTCCCTCTCCCACCCCTAACACCTGCTGCCATGCTTCCCTCTCCAGCCCCTAACACCTGCTACCATGCTTCTCTCTCCCACCCCTAACACCTGCTGCCATGCTTCCCTCTCCCACCCAACACCTGCTGCCATGCTTCCCTCTCCCACCCCTAACACCTGCTGCCATGCTTTCCTCTCCCACCCCTAACACCTGCTGTCATGCTTCCCTCTCCAGCCCCTAACACCTGCTGTCATGCTTCTCTCTCCCACCCCTAACACCTGCTGCCATGCTTCCCTCTCCCACCCTAACACCTGCTGCCAAGTTTCCCTCTCCAGCCCCTAACACCTGCTGCCATGCTTCCCTCTCCCACCCCTAACACCTGCTGCCATGCTTCCCTCTCCCACCCCTAACACCTGCTGTCATGCTTCCCTCTCCCACCCCTAACACCTGCTGTCATGCTTCTCTCTCCCACCCCTAACACCTGCTGCCATGCTTCCCTCTCCCACCCTAACACCTGCTGCCAAGTTTCCCTCTCCTGCCCCTAACACCTGCTGCCATGCTTCCCTCTCCCACCCTAACACCTGATGCTAAGTTTCCCTCTCCAAACCCTAACACCTGCTGCCATGCTTCCCTCTCCAGCCCCTAACACCTGCTGTCATGCTTCCCTCTCCAGTCCCTAACACCTGCTGCCATGCTTCCCTCTCCCGCCCCTAACACCTGCTGACATGCTTCCCTCTCCAGCCCCAACACCTGCTCCCATGCTTCCCTCTCCCACCCCAACACCTGCTGTCATGCTTCCCTCTCCCACCCCTAACACCTGCTGCCATGCTTCCCTCTCCCACCCAACACCTGCTCCCATGCTTCCCTCTCCCACCCCTAACACCTGCTGCCATGCTTCCCTCTCCCACCCCTAACACCTGCTGCCATGCTTCCCTCTCCCACCCCTAACACCTGCTGCCATGCTTCCCTCTCCTGCCCCTAACACCTGCTGCCATGCTTCTCTCTCCCACCACTCACCATTTTGGATTCACCCTCTGGGACTGTAAGCCAAAATAAACTCTTTCTTCTATAAGTTGCTTTGGTCATGGTGTTTTATTACAACAACAGAAAAGTAACCAATATAGACTTCAATCACATTATACAAATGTAAACACAACCTATGCTACCCAGCATTTTGAACAGCATCCAGTGGCTAGAAGACAGCATAATTCATTAATTTTCTAAATAGCTGTTACTCTGAGTATTAGGCCTTGTGATAGTACTGAAAAAATATGGAGGATGCTTTCTTTAAAGTGGTATAGACTTATCTTTTCCAACAGTGTTTTCTTTTATGTTTTGAACTAAAAGAAATAGACGTTAACATTACAATTATTGCTCGAGAGGAATTTTGAGAGCATACAACAGTTTTTTTTTCTATTAGAATTTTCTATCACCATACAAACTAGAATTCTTTAGATAAGCATTTCCCCCTAATTCTTAAGTTTATAATCCCTATGCAAAGTAGCTGTCATATTGATCTTTCCTGTACTGCTTGCCTTGATTTACCTTAACCACACTAAGAACTAGTCTTTGGCTGTTACTCTATTTCTTTTATTTTTCCCAGCAAGACCACAAAGTGACTGCCTCCAGCCACTGCCCCATCCCTCACCTCTCAGTGTAGACTGTAAGAGTCCTCACAGGACAAAGGGCTTCACAGTGGACTTGGGGGATCTCCCTGGACACTCATTTGTTTTGTCATTTTTATTTGTTTGGTTTGGACAGGGCTTCGTGTAACCCAGGTTAGCCTAAAACTTGCTATGTGACTGAGAATGCCCTTGAACTTCTGATGCTCCTGCCATCATCTCCAGACTGAGCGAATTCCAGGTGATGCAGCACCCCCATCTCCTTAAGCATCCTTACCTACTCTTTCACGTTTCTTTTCTGATAAACCCATCTCCACTGTATTTGTTCATTTTATCCAAGCAACTGTATTTTTCTTTTTGTCCCTTATGCACACAACATTCTTCTATTCAAAACCTTGCAGAAGATTAGTCTCTGTGATGTTTTCCAGTGCTTCTCTTCAATCATGTCTTCAGTCTTTCAAAACGAATGCAACTATGTCCTATGCAGCAGTAATTAGCTTTGTACATTATGTTCCTTGGCTTCTTGTGAATAGCTGATGAGTACCTTTGGTTTTCTCTGTGAAAGTTGTAATTATAAATTGCTAAGGAGATCCGCAGGCTGAAGGGAAGGGTCCCATTCTCAGATCAGTCACTGTTCCGAGGAAAAGCAGCATTTACCCAGACATGGCTTATCTGTCATTGCAGTAACTAGGAGAAAGAGGCAGGGGAATTGTGAGTTAGAGGCCAGCCCGGCCACATAATGAATTCTGGGCCAATCTGGAGTACATAGAAAGACTCCACCCAAATCAAAATGCACCCCCCAAAAAAAAGAAAAGGAAGGAAGGAAAAACAACAGCTTTTGAAACATGTGAAGTTGTAGAGGTATGGATGCCACAGCTAACGTGGGGACAGGTGGCCTTCCTGATGGCTAGGTGTCTTTAGGGAGGAGATATGATGATATATATCGGCTAATGTAGATTAATCTTCACATGTGTTAATTTTCTAGTATTTGAGTAAACTTTAAAACAAATATCCAATTCAAGTAAATGAATGAAAATCCCTGGGAACTAGAAGAATCTCTTGGGTTCTTCATTAATTTGGACTTGCATATTTGATAGAGTTCCTCTAATTCTTAACTCTGTTGTAAGAAAATCCAACAACTTGAATGCCAGGATGAATGGCCCCTGGCATCAGGGTCCTGACATGTAGGCAAATATCCTATCTAAAGAGGCCACTGTAATTCCGATGTACACCGTAGCTTCCTATGGCCTGGCCTGGGTTTTTAGAAGTAAATAGTTAAACATTTGAAATAAAATCTCATTTTAAATGTAAATTTCAACAGAAGCAAAACAAGTGTGTGAGGCAAATTATACGTGATGAAGCCACACAGTCAAGCTACATCCAACCCAAGGGCCCCCGTGACATACATTCTGGTGAACAGGCCAGTTAAAGACACTTAATGCATTGGGGAGATATGGTTTTAAATTCCCTGATAGCAGGAGTCATGTCTAAATTTCCCTCTGTGTTAGTAACCAATCATTGTGTCTGTAGTTTATCAACTGACAATTAGACTTTTTATTTTTTAAACACATCAGAGCTTTGATTGGATTGATTTAAAGCTGGGCGTTTTGAGCTACAGGGGTGGTTTCAGTGGATAGAGAATATTGGTAAATATGAGGATGGCCATTTGTAAGAGGCTCATGTGGTAAGCTGAAAGATCAAATCTGGCTAGTAAAGATTTAGCAGCATGCAAAGGAATTAGGCAGCAACAGCCATGGAGGGCAGGCTTCTGTCTGGAAATGGGTTGGTGAGGAACCAGGAAGAAGAGGCTATTCCTAAGCTGGGCCATGCTGAGTGGCTTTCTGAAGGGAAGAAGTGCATGTGTTAGTTCAGGGAGGAGGCAGTTTGATTTAGCTGACTGTCGGTTATTGGAAACCTTGGACGGGGTGGCGTTTTGCCATTGTTGGCATGGAGCCAGCCTGGAGAAGAAGAGTTAGAGGTGAGAGTGGAAATCTCAGAGATACACTGCTTTCCCAAGGCCTTTCACAAGACGACAAGGCACGGTTGAGAACCGATGAAGCCATCTGTGTCAGGGAGGGTGAGGGCTGGTGTGCTGGGTATGGGGAGCCTCTGTACTTGCTTGAAGTTGGGTAGTGATGCGACATCCTCATGGTCACTGCTTCCTTGGAAAGTAAGTGATTCTTTTCTTGTTACTTGAGTATCTGGTGACATGTGAACCCCTTCTGTGGTTGAATAGCTAAAGCACAGAATTTCTTGGGAACTCCTGTGTGGGATAATGAATAAAGTGATATGAGTTTCTCTCTGTAGGGGCTTTCACCCTCCCTCATTGGTTACAGGAAAAGATGCTGTCTGTATTTGAAAGTCACTCTAGTGTGCAGCAGTGTCCCAGGCCCATGGGATTTCCTTAAATGTGGCTTATAATTCAAATAACAACAATGCAGGTTTGGTCTGTGCCCATGGAGCAGTGTGGTTGATTGTGGAGTTTTCGCTGATTGTGCAGAACTTGATCTCTGTCTGCTTGCATTCAGCCCTTCTACCTAACTCAGTGTCTGTCCCTTTCTTGGGGCTACCATTACCACAGCTGATAGCAGGTGCCTGCCCCTGCCACTCCAGTATTACATCAGGTTATCCAGAGCTAAAGAAGAGCTCATTTCCCCAGGGCCAGACAGCTGTTTTCTTTCATCTCTATTGAATGAGCTATGAAACGTTTCTACTTTTAAGAACTTAAAAATTCCTTCAAGTCTGCAGTCTCAGGAAAATGACATTGAGTTACTTGTTGGGTTGTGCATACAAAACGAATAGAAGTCTTTTTGTTGAAATTTCCTTAAAAACACAGAAAGATACATCCTACAGGGGAAGGAGGTTAGTGGGCTCACTTGGAAATGGTGATGTGGATGAAACAGCTGATATCTTTGTTTGCCATACGCTATTGTATTGTCGTATGTTGTGTCCAAATTTTATTGCTATTAAACATAACAAAACTATGAAGCTGTATGATGTGTATTCCCTGACTTGGCCATTTGCTTATTTCAGTTGTTCTTCTCCACTGACAATGTTATATAGGCGACTAAGGGCATCTACTCAACATGCACTTATGCAGCACTTACTATGTATATTCTGCCATCCTGTTAGTGGTCAACAATTTGCTTAGATCTAGCAAGGTACAAGGCAATCTGACAATTGCAATAGAATGTGATAAAGGTCATGCTAGAGGTATACAGAATATTCTGATAATATGTAAATTACCATCCTAACAGGACAGAGTTATACTCACTCACACCACACACACACACACACACACACACACACACACACACACACACACACACACCCCTGCAAATATACTCATACAGACACTAAAAAAGAGAAGAAAGCATAGAGGTTTGAAAATTTCGGGTAGTTAAAGGTGAAAAAAATGTGAACTGCAAAGTGGCAAGTATAACTGTTTGTAAGTACAGAAAGAGATTTTCTTAATGAGATGGGTCTTGACCTCTTCTATACAGACAAAGGCAAAGTGGGTTTTTTTTTTGTGGACTTTAAGGGTGACAAATGTTAGAAAAGCCAAGGACAGTAGTAGAAAGCTGGGTGGAGCCACTCTTAGTTTCTCCTTATGACCTGAGAGATTCATTTGCTTGAAAAATACTTAGTTGATGGCTCTGTGACTACAATTCAAAATTGGCCAAAAAAGGCTTTGTAGTTTAATTTGAAGTAAATGCAAAGAAGGGCTATATGACATTATTGTTTATGAGACTTCCGTAAGAGATGCAGTAGAAAGAATTAATTTTATAATCAGTTCATTAATTGACTCAAAGTTTCTCTGTAGCTCCTCTCTTTTGGAGATATTTGTCTTTCTCTGACTTCCGATCATTTTGCCTTGGGGGAGAGACATGCCTTGGGGACTGTTGCAAAATAATGGGCAGATGGGCTGATTTCTTGCCTATTGGTTAGCTGGGATGATTTGACTTTAAACTTCATCCTAAGGGACAGCAGACAGTTACAATGATGCTTACTTGGTCACCAAAACGTAATTAAATATAAAGATATTATTTCACCTTCCATTCTCCCATACTATTTCTATTTTCTTTTTAATTCTGGTTACATTTGATGATAGTATTATTCCTGATGAAACCTTAAGGAGATGGGGGTCTGTTCCTTTGTTCTTTTGTTATCAGGACCGGACAGATGTAACTGCAGCTGCAGCTTTGAGCAGGAGGCAGCTAGGGGAAAGCCTCTCATTACAGAAGAGTGGGGGAAATCCCACTGGAGCAACCCTGTGCTCTCACTTAGCAAATGTGAAACACAGGATGAATAAGCAGTGGGTCTTACTATCAAATGCAGGGCTCGGCAAACTGCATACCCTTTTGTGTGCTTGTCTCTCCCTTTTCTTCTCTAAGAGAAAATATTTGTCTTTTATTTTCAAGCTAAGGCAAGTATGTTTTGAGGTAGTTATAATGACATGTAGGGAGCATATGCTCAAGTTGCAGTTATTAATCCTGAGACCTCCCCAAACCAAACCATCCTGGAATCTGTAGCAGAGATGTCAATGCTGACCACCATGGATGAAAGCATTGGAAGGACTTCATTGAATAGTTCTGCCTAGTGTACTCTAGCTACACACACTGTTTGTAATATGTGCAGTGTGAATCATGTCAATTTTTAAGTGAGAAAACAGTTAAATGTTTTGAAGTGCTTCTTTTTAGGCATTTTGAATTGTTTCTACATGTAGAAAAGGTATTGCTAGACAGATTTGGTCTAGGCATGAGGACAAGCTGTATGAAAAATCAAGGGTATGGGTTAAATATAAAACACTCAAGGCTTTGTACTGGAGTGAAAAATGTGGCTGCAGTCCCCTGCTACTCACCTAGGCTTACATTGCTTAGTTCTCTGCAGGGTGAGAGCCATGGACGACTTCTTACAGAGGGCTATGGAGAGGATGAGGGAAAGAGAGAGAGAGAGAGAGAGAGAGAGAGAGAGAGAGAGAGAGAGAGAGAAGAGAGAGAGAGAGAGAGAGAGAGAGAGAGAGAGAGAGCACCATGGATGGCTTCTTACAGAGGGCTATGGTGAGAGTTGAGGTCAACCATCTCAATAAAGATGTTCTGTGAATGTCAAGTGTCAACCTAATGCAGTACCACTTTGCCTCCTCATTGGGAAATTGAATTCTGGTTTTCCCAGTAGGGTTAAAGTGGATTCCAGAGTAATGAAATACCGATCCTCATTGTCTCTTGAGTCCTTTTCTATAGTCTTCATTCTCACTTTTATTCACTTAAGTGTTAGTCTTCAGGAATTCCATGCCCGCAGTGTAGACTCTTAGATTTCCCAGTGTAGTACTGATGTTGTTGGGCTCTGGAAATAGTCTGTAGAGTGTTTGTATGAGCCCCAAGTCTTTCAGCTAGGTTGGAACATGTGTAGTAAATATTGCTTGAAAATAGCTCCCTTTATTTTGCAAGGTCAGTGTTACCAATGGAAGATTTAAAATTCTTTTAGGGAGAAGTACTCTTCTCAAATTAAATGCGTCTTATTTGTTTTATGTTACCTAAGTAAGCCCACCACTGTGTTCTTCAGCTGGTGTGGCATTCCCAGGACTAAAATCCAGATAGACAGCAGTCTCCGGAAAATATATGTTAGTATCTCTCTTTTTTTGAAACATTCTTGAGGTTCTAACAGAGGAGTTGAAATTTGGAGGTCCAGTTGACATTTTGTATGCCATTAAATGACTTCTGGTCACATGGACAGCATAGGCATGTTCCCAGGATCACAATATGGCTCAGTGGATAAGAGCTCAGACTGCTCTTGCAGAGGATCTGAGTTCAGTTCCCGCATCCCTGTCAGATAGTTCACACCCCCTGTAACTCCAGCTCTAGGGGATCTGATGTCCCACATGTCTCCCCACATATACAAAATGTAAGACAGATTTTTGTTTGTTTCAATTTTTCAAGATAGGACTTCTCTGTGTAAGAGCCCTGGCTGTCCTGGAACTCACTATGTAGATCAGGTTGGCCTTGACCTCACAGCCCTGTCTGCTTCTGCCTCTTGAGTGGTGGGATTAAAGGCCACAGCTGAGCTTTTTTTTTTTTAAGATTTATTTATTTATTATGTATACAACATTCTGCTTCCATGTATATCTGCACACCAGAAGAAGGCACCAGATCTCATAAGGGATGGTTGTGAGCCACCTTGTGGTTGCTGGGAATTGAACTCAGGACCTCTGGAAGAGCAGTTGGTGCTCTTAACCTCTGAGCCATCTCTCCAGCCCCCACAGCTCAGCTTTTTAAGACAAATCTTTTACAAAACAGATCTTGATGAACAGGGACTCAAAGAATGCTATGAAGCCTCTAGTGTAACAGGATTTCATCCAACCTTGGGTTATGTGAGCAAGTGTGTGTTGTGCATGGCTGAGCATATGCTGGGGCCTGAATCTTGGAAATCACAGGTAGAGTTTAAACTTTTTTTTTGAAAGAAGGCACTAAGATTGGGCAAAGTTATTTGGCTGTGGTCATAGACTTAGTTAGTGGTCCACTCAGGAAAGGCATTGTTGTGTGCTTAGTAATTCACCCTATGGAGCAAATCCTGAGCTCAGGGGCACTAGTGTCATAGAAAGGAAAAGGAACTCTCTAGGGTGTAGAACTTACAACAAAGCTTCTCCACCAAATGCCAAATGTGTTATTAGCACGTGCCCCATTGTGGTTTTGAAGAAGTGAGTGTTCTCTCATAATAATTGCTGACAGTTTGAGAAAGAAGCTTTTGTGTTTTGTGTTGGTAAGACAGAAGTTCTCATCTTTGGGACTCTTTGTGAACCTTATGAAGAATCTCATCCTGCAATGAAGCTGGGAATGCTGAAAATCTAATTGATGGATGTTTTGTTCTTAGAGGGTGGTTTCTCAGAGAGTTGAGAGAATCTTTCACCACCCATTTGTTACCAGCTTGACATTGACAGCCACCAGCTGTCAACATCCTGATTCTTCTGTCTTGCCTTGCCACTGCTCCAGGGATTCATGGGGTTCTAAGTGATAGGAAGAACACCATCATCACCACCCTTGACAGTGTTCCTTGGCTTGCTGGATGAACCTGCAGTGTCTCCTAGTCCAGTAAATGGAGCTGGAGCTGTTCACTTCTCTTTTTGTCCTCCTCACTCCATTTCCATGTGACTATAGCTATGCCAAGTTAGCTAACAGAATGGAATGAGCAGTTTGCTGGGGACAATTTTAAAAAAAATAAGAGGGAAAAATGCTCCAACTCAAATAGAAGACTTGGCTTATGTGCCAGAATAGAAAAACCCTGAATGTGGGTTAAATTTGAGGAAGATGATTATGGGAGAAGAGAGGGGAAAACTAGGCAAAAGCGTTAGTCTTAAATATTCCTTAGACTAGCCTAGAGGAGGAATCTGCTGCTGTTTGCACCTCTTAAAGGTGTAACTAGATGGATTTTCCCAATTAAACAAATAATTCTGATTTGTCAGCAGTCGAGTCAACCACTCAACACATTACATGCTGTTTGGCTAGAATTATTGGTGACAAAATATTGGTGATAAAGGACTGGCCAATTAAAAGGAGCCTCCCCAGGGGTGGTTTTAACTTTCACAGGTTAGACTAAGGTAGGAATGGAAAGTTCTCAATTAGAAGAGAGAATCTCCTTCTGTACATCCTTGAAGGAGCCTATTGCATCTTATTTAGCTTTGTATCTCTAGAGTGGAAGACAGAGTAACACTTAATGGTGGTGTTTGCTGAAGGCATATTGACCTGTTTCTGAGCATGTGTGGAAAATGAGAATATTACTTGATTCATTTTGTCCAGTGATATCCTTCTCTTCTTTAGCCCAGTTCTGGAGTAAGATGGCATATTAGAGAAGTTGTTTTGGCATCTCCTCTGGATTATGAAATTCATTTTCTTACATAAATGTTTAAAATGTTAACAACATATCTGAGAACTGTGTGGAAAGATACAAAGATTTTTTTGTGGACTATCCAAGAACTAATGTCAGCTATCTCACAGACTAAACATTTCAAACTTCCAGAACTCATTCTTTGTTCTAAGTTAGGCTGGCATCTACTAGAAAAAAGCAAGCCAGACTTTCCTACCATTGTAGACACTATAAGTTAGTGGAAGGGGAAACAAAACCAAAACAAACAAGCAACAACCACAAAAAAAAAAAAAAAAAAAAACAGCAGTAGATTTAACTCAAAATAAGAAAGATAGTAATTAGAGTTGGGGTACAACTCAGAGGAGGAATGCTTTCATGGCATACAGGAAGTCATTGGTTTCATTATTATTATTATTATTTTACAGTAATAATAATCTCCCTCCCTTCCTCCCACTCTCCCCACTATCTCTCCACCCCTCCCCTGGGGAGTCATCAAAGTCTGTCACATCATTTGGGGTAGGACCAAGGCCAAGCCCCCCCCCTCCCCCATCCAGGCTGAGCAAGGTAACCCTCCATAGGGCTCCGAAAAGCCAGTTCATGCATTAGTGATATATATTGGTTCCACTGCCAGTGTCCCCATAAACTGCCCAAGCCCCCCAACTGTCATCCACATCCATGGGGCCTCGTTCGGTTCTATGCAGGTTCCCCAGCTGTCAGTTTAGAGTCGGTGAACTCCCACTTGCTCAGGTCAGTTGTTTCTGTGGGTTCCCCAGCGTAGTCCTGACCCTTTTGCTCATATTTTCACTCCTCTCTCTCTACAACTGGACTCCAGAGGTTTGGCCTAGTGCTTAGCTGTGGATGTCTGCATCTGCCTATAATTCTGTGAAGAAGATCTTATTACTGAAGAAAACAAAACTGCTTGTCAATGGAGCAGATTTTCTTTGGTGTCTTCCAGGAGAGTGAGTTGTCCTGGATTTACATGCAGATGTATATGAAGTAGCTACTGGCGTGTGTGATCAACACAGACAGGAAGTGGTGGAGTGAGGGGCTTAGAAAAGGCGTTTACTAAAGTTTGTCGTTGTAGAAAATTCCTCCTGCCCGTTACCTGCCATGAATGCTAGATGCCCTAAGTTTAATTCCTCAGATCCAAAGTGGGAGGAGAGAAGTGACTCTCAAAAGCTGTCCTTTGACCTCCACATACACTCTGTGGCATACACTGTGCCTAGGAATAATAAATACATTTAAACACCAAAAAAGAAAAGTATTCACTTTATACTCCAAAAGAATCAAATCAGTTGTAAGACCCGAGGAGGGTAGATTGTAGGGAAAAAACAAAACAAAACAAAACAAAAAACCAAAATAGGAATTTTTTGTCTTTGGCCTACCAAATTACTATGTGGCACTTCTCCTAGAAGCTCTTGTGTCTTTTTTTCTTAAGAAAAACAATGTAATCATACACTGTATTTTGATTTATGCCGTCTTCCCATCTTCCCGTGTAGACAGCTTTGAATAGAAGAATGCTTGGAAGCATAGATGCTTTTGAGCACTTGCTGCAGACGTTTGAAATTTATTCTGAGAATAGTGGGGACTCAAACATGGGTTCCTGAGGAGCAAATGCACAGCCTTCCATGTAGGAGCACAGAGCTTGAAGGCACAGCTTGTTGGGTCTAGTGGTTCGAATCTAGAGGCAAAAGAGATGGAATAGCAGAGAGGAGAAGGAATCCATCAGACGTGTTTCTAAGGCAGAAACAAAAGACTGTCTTCCTGGACATGAGCGGTAAGAATGAGAAAGAGGGAGGAGTGGTCAAGTCAAACCTCGCTCCTATCTCTGTCCACACTGATTACCCCCACAGCTGACAAATTCATTTCCTACGTCTAAACTACTGTCAGCATCACTGTGTTTCTTCACTATTTAGCTTTATTTGGTGACCTTGAGAAAAATGAAATTCTTCTGTTTCCCATGTCTTCCAACACTGGCTTTGCAGTGGAAGAAACTTTAGGAAATTAAAAGCATTGGCAGCCCCATTAGGTTCTGTCTGATAGTAGAGAGCTGGTCTTTTAACCACTTTAATCTCTTTGTGAGTCACCCTTTCTCCCACTTTGCAATATAAGTTCATAGATTTAGGTACGTTTTAGCAGGAGTAAAAAAAGGTACAAAATGACCAGTCTGGTGGCAGAAACCAGTGTTTCTTGTTCATCTTTAGCTGGATCTAAGCTGGTTTGGGTAGTTTTGAAGATGGACCATTATTCCCCGCCCCACTATATGTAAAATAATGATTTGTTTACTTTACTAATGTGTATATGTATGTGTGAATACTTGCTTGCCTGTATGAGCTTCACATGTGTGCAGGTGTCCATGACTGCTAGAGGGTATTGGATCCTTGGGGCTATGAGCTGTTTGATAGCTGTGCTGAGAACCAAACCTGGGCCCTCTGCAAGAGCAACATGTGCTCTTAGCCATTGAGCTATTTCTTTAGCCCTATTTTCATTTTTATTTGTTTTGGTTTTACAGTTATACAGCACACAGAATGTGAAGGAAAGACATAGTTTCCTCTTAGCTATAGAAAAGTACAAAGGACAGTTTAGCATGTTACTGTAGAAATGTGGAGAAACCTGCAGTCTTTGAAATGTTCCATTAAGGAAAGAATTTTTTTGGAGGGGTTACGCTTTTGTGGGGAGAGCTGAACAAATGTCTGTTGACTCCACATAGAGTTCCAACAAAAGACTAAAGAAACAAATCTTCCCAAGTATATTTTGCTGAGCTAGTGAGTTTACTGGGGTTACCTGCAGGCACATGGGGAAGAGGTTAAACTCGAGAACATGCATGACTCCAAGGCAGCCCGTCGTGGAATGACCCACACCATCATGGATGACAACTCAGGAAAGCTGCATCTTAGAGTTCCCTGTTCAACTTTCAGGCAGCTCCACCATGACTGTTCTTCCTCGGCAGTCATTTGCTACTTACATACCTGGAGAAAGGGCCTCCTGAGTCTCAAAAATCTCATGAACTTCCCGAGTCTTGTGAATTTCTCTCTGCTTCCCAGGAGGAATTTGTCAATCCAAAGGAAACATCTATGATGGTCTCTGTCCTAATTGCTCTTCTGTGATGTTACCTTCCATCACACCACCCATAGAGTCACTCTGTTTTATCCCTTGAACTCGAGTGCACCATTTGACCAGTGACACACAGCAGAGCCTTTTATGACATGGCAGTTTCTCTTGTCTACCTCTTGGAAGCCAGCTGCCATGGAGGAATGCGACCACCTTGGGATCACTAAACAGAGAGATGCTCAGGCCATCTGGAGAAGCTCTGAGGAACAAATTGACATGGAGGGAAAAGTAAACAGTACTGGGGAGCTGGGCGTTGGTGGCGCACGCCTTTAATCCCAGTACTCGGGAGGCAGAGGCAGAGGCAGGTGAATCTCTGTGAGTTTGAGACCAGTCTAGTCTACAAGAGCTAGTTCCAGGACAGCTTCCAAAGCCACAGAGAAACCCTATCTCGAAACGCCCCCCCCAAAAAAAAGCCCAAAAAAGAGTACTGGGGAGACATGGATTAGTCTCAGTCAGGATTGATGGGAGGTAGAAGTTAGATAGTAAACTAATTTTCCATTTTGAACAAATCTTAAAGGGGAGGGAGAGTAGCTCCAATGAAATGTTTTCCTTTACAAGAGTTGCTGTGGTATGGTGTCTCTTCACAGCAACAGAAACACTAAAGACAATTCGTTATTCATTCAGAGTGGTAAAATTGTAAAATGATTCTCTTTACTACCCATTGTCTTTTTTATTTAAACTTTTTGCTTAAAGACTGAAGTTGTAATGTTTATCGTGGGTTCCCCAGTATTCTTCCTGGGAAAGGGTAACAACACTAGCTTACCTCTGTATTAACTCTCTTTTCCCTCTTTTACTCTGATCACCACATGTCAGAAACCTCTTACCTAATCTTTCAGTGTTTTGCAGCTCTTGGGGTGGAAGTTATACTATTATATTTTTGTTTCTGTTTTCTTATTTTTAATTTTTATTTTGCATTTACTTATTTATGTTTGAGAAAGGGACTCATAGCCCAGGCTAGCCTACAACTCACTGTGTAGATGAGCATGATCTTGAATGTCTGATACTCCTCTCTCAGCCTTTGGAGTGCTTGGATTACAGGTGGGCACCACCATGCATTCTCAGGCTCAAACCCAGGACTTTGTGTATGCTAGGCAAGCACTCTTCCAACTGAGCTACATCCCCAGCCTTGTATTCTATGTTCCTAAAGTTCAAAACAATAGCTTCTTGGCCTTTTGCTTAAATGTGAGTGTAATGGCTTAAACATTTCTGCCTGGGGCTTAGTGATTTATATAACTTTTCTTCTCACTCTGGGAACATCTGAGCAGTTGAAGGGCCTATGTGTTTGACACAATTGAAGAACCCAAAGCTCACTTTAACAGAATGACACCTCCTAGAAGACATGGACACTAAATTCAGAAGGAGAAAACTTGTAATGCTCAACCTTGAATAGATAACCTAACCTTGTGGATTCTAGTTTACTGTATGTTGAAAATGATGTGGGTATTGGACCTGATGGTCTCGTTCCTTTTTATGTCATGATGGCTTCTGTTCTCATGCATCTTTTAAAATATTTATATTTATATAGGAATCAAATGTGGAGACTACGGGTTGTTTGTATGCTGGGTTTTAATCAATGGACACAGCTCCTCTCCTTATAGGTTAGAGGAAAAAGATTTTCATCACATAGTGAAACGTGCTTGAGATTACAAATATTTACAGGGATAGTGAAGTCGCCCTGGAATAATGTCTGTCAAGGACACAACCTGCTTCAGCGTCTCACTCCTTAGCACCTACAGGGAAACCCAATTAGAGCATCTATTTTCAAGAACTCATATCACCAGAGACTGAAGATCCAGTGGAGCAAGCAGGTAACAGCATGTCCTAAAAAACTGACCTAGCCAGGAAAATGCAGACAGAGAGCTCACCCACATCCTGCTGTTCTGTGAAAGTCTACATTCGATCTAAAATATTGTGGCTAATATTTACATAAAAGGAGACCAGTACTATTTCAGTAATTATGGATTTGGAGGTGAGGCAGAAGGTTCAGATTATACAGCATGGCCTCCAAAGCTTTCTTTTTAGGTTTAAAGGGTAAAATTTGAAGCCAAATACCTGTTTGGTAAATCTTAAGTCTGGCCGGAATAACTTGAAAACAAGCTTCTAACTGCCTGATACTGACACTGCTTTAAATGCCATCTTGCTGGGTTTGCTGACTTACAGCTGTCATCCCAGGACTATGGATACACTGTAGCCGGGAAGATGAAAGGTTCGAGGGCAGCCTCAGTTTCTTAGTGAGATTCTGTCTAGAAAAACAACAACAACAACAACAACAACAACAACAAGAAAATCCACTGAGGGAAGCAGTTTCTGAGCTTGCTCTCATCAAGATAGGACATACT
The DNA here is from genome assembly GCF_003668045.3 of Cricetulus griseus. NCBI lineage: Eukaryota > Metazoa > Chordata > Mammalia > Rodentia > Cricetidae > Cricetulus > Cricetulus griseus. The sequence goes on from NW_023276806.1 coordinate 31,571,955, forward strand.
CTGTAAGTGTATCAGAAGCAATGATTTATGTTCCTTTGTCTAAGGGGAGTGGCCATTTACTGTACTCATTTAAGTAAGAATGAAGGGTTCCTTGATTTCAAATAACCATAGATAAAGTTTGACTCAGGCTTTTTAACATTTATCCATAAGAAGATTCCCAAGGTCAGGTTCCTCAGGCTGTAGCATGAATCTTGGATTAGGTTTTTCTATTTATTTCTCGAGGGTTTTGGTATCTAGGGAGTAGCAAATGTTTCGGAGTCCTGTTCTCTCCTTTCCTAAATGAAATGGATTTCAAAGCTGTCCCCTTGAAGGCCCCTATTGCTTGTCCCTCTTGCTTCTCACTTCTTTCTGAACTGTGACCATGACTATGACACCTTTAATGGTGACAGACTAATGAATGCGTCTGTCCACTCCATGGCCATCATCTCTCCCAGGACACTGTTATAGATTCAGACACAGCTCTTCACACCCTTCTGCTCAGCTCTCACCCAGTAGCCTCTTGTACAGAATATTTCTGAAAGTTGTATCCATGCACTCTTCATTTCTTCCCCAGACAGTTAAAGAGTTACATGCAGCTTTTCTGGCTGTTTTAGCTACTTTTCTTTTTCCTGTGAACAAATACTGGCTAAGAGGTAACTTAATCCACACCACCAGAGAAACTAGGAAAGAACAAGGAGGACTCCAAGAGAAAAACACAGGGTCCCCCGAAGAAGGGGAAAGGGACAAGAACCCCTGAGCAAATTGGGAGCACGGGGATGGGGTTGGGGGAGAGGAGGGAGGTAGGAAAAAGAGGAGGGGAGAAGAGGAGAACACGTGGGATCAGGAAGACTGAGACAGGGGAGGAATAGAGGAGGGCAAAAAAGGAGATACCTTGATAAAAGGGAGCCAGTATAGGTTTAGAGCGAGGTCTGGCAATAAGGAAATGTTCAGAGATCCACAGGGATGACCCCAACTAAGAATCTAGGCAGTAGTGGAGAGGCTGCCTTTGATGCCCTTCCCCGATAATGAGATTGGTGACTATCTTGGTTGCCATTCCTAGAGCCATCATCCAGTAGCTGATTGAAGCAGAAGCAGACACCCACAGCTAAGCACTGAGCCATTCTCCTGAAATCAAGTTGTAGAGAGGGAGGAGGGATAAGCAAAGGAGCCAAGACCTTGCTGGAGAAACCCACCAGAAACAGTTGACCTGACCTAGAGAGGCCACTTTCAGCATTGGATTGAACCAAGCCCTCTGAATGTGGGTGCCAGCTAGGAGGCCTGGGCAGTCTATGGGACCTTTAACAGTGGGGCCAGTGTTTATCCCTAGTGCACAAATGGACATCGGGAGCCCATTCCCCGAGGAGGGATACTATTTCAGCCCAGATACATGGAAGAGGGCCTAGGTCCTCCTCCAAAAGATGTGAGAGACTTTGATGATCCCCCTCTGAAGGCCTCAATCCTTGAGGAGTGGGTGGGGGATGGGTTAGGGGGATCGGTGGGGGGCATGAGAGGATGGGAGGGACAGGGAACAGGGATTGATATGTAAATAAGATTGTTTCTCAAATAATAAAAAAAGAGGTAACTTAAGGGAGAAAACAGTTTATTGTGGTTCCAGGTTCAAAGGTCACCATGTTAGGGAAGGCCACAGGCTGACATTATAACTTTCTCACATCTGAAGGTCAGAAATCAGTGTGTAATTCTGGGCCAGGGTGTAAGCTTTAAGACTCACTTTCTCTTTTGAGTCTGTTTCTTAAAGTTCCTCAACACTCCAATCTCCTAAATTAACAGGGCCACATTGCCACATGGCTCACAAGTTGTATGCTCGAAAGTATCAGACAGTGTGTGTTAGTTTGATGCTATCAAAAAGAAATGACACAGACAGGAAAGCTTAGATAGTTTGTTCATCATAGTCCTGGAAGACGGGCACCAACAGCTCTGGAGTCTTGATGTAGCCCTACTTCCTGATTGGTTTCTCACTGAATCGACAAATAAACCAGAGGAAAAGTGGTTCTCCCCTGTGAGTTCTTAAAAGGACACTAAACCCATGAGGGCTCCACTTCAGGCCTGTTCTGCAGTAATTTATTTGATGACTTGATGTTGAAGAGTATCTAGGTAGTTTGCAGAAGGGATTAACCTCTAACTTAGTAGACCAAGTTGGGAAAAGACCTCTTTCACTAGTTTTTTTTTTTTTTTTTTTGAGACAGGGTGTCTCTGTAGCTTTGCAGGTTGTCCTGGAACTAGCTCTTGTAGACCAGGTTGGTCTCAAACTCACAGAGATCCACCTGCCTCTGCCCCCCAAGTGCTGGGATTAAAGGTGTGTGCCACCAACGCCCGGCCCGACCTCTCTCACTAGAGAGTGAAGTCATCATCTAATCCAGGTTGCATGCAATCTGTCAGAATCCAGATGGAATAAAGAATGGATGCAGGGTAGGATCTCTTTCTTTTCATTTTGAACGTCTACCTCTCTCTCCTCCATCTTCTCAGTATTCCAGGTTCTCTCTGATGCCTTCAACCTCGGACTAAACCACTAACTTGCTTGGTTCTCCAGCTTGTAGGAGATTTTCTTGTGGGACTTCTTGGCCTCCATATCTGCATGAAGTAAGCTGATTCCCACATTAAATTGGTTTTTATCTCTTTGCAGAACCTTCACTAATATGCATCTCCAAAGGCCCCAGATCCCACCACACTTAGGATTTCAATGTTTGAAGTTTGAGGATCAGTAGCATTTAGGCATAAGAGATAATTGCATTGTCCAGGCGTACTGGCACAGAGAACTACACATGACGGTGACAGTTGATATATAGTCCCACATGGTGATGTCTTAAAGCCTCGGACTCAGTCATTAGGGGGCACACACCTACATTGCACATTTGTGAAGGTCACTCTTCCCAACTTCCATCTCGAACATTGTTCTTGATGTAGATATGCCAAACTTTTGATTCAGATAGTCTCCATTTACAAGGCGCTTCCTCTCAACTTTCCCATTTTGCTCAGTCTGGGTTGGGTGCCCTGTTTTGTGCTTCTACACCTTACAAAGAGAGCCACTTACAGTTCTCTGATGATTTTCATGTTTAGAATAGGAGTTCTTCTGGGGAAAATGTGGCTTAATTCATGCCAAGGTCCCAACATGTGGATCTCATAGTTTGATAGCCTTCACACGGTGTTTGATATCTTTCACACAGCCAGTACCGTAGAATAAATAATAAGTGAGTGATGTAAAGGGCAGGCACAGGTGAGAGGCAGGAAAGGCTCATAGGAGAGAGAGAAACTATTTCACATTGGTGTTGACAGTGAAACTACTAAGCACTAGTGGAACATGGGAGCTCTCCTGCCTGGTCCATGAGCCTGGCGTTAGATGTAATACTGTGCAGACTCTTCAGATCATCTCTCAAAGAAGATCAGTGAGAGCAGCAGGCAATTCAAGAAAAACCCTGGAAGTGGACAGCCCTGGGAGCTAGAAGCGCTACAAACGCCAGAGCCTATGTTGTGGTGAATTTTGAGAAGGTGAAGTTTCCCACTTTTCATTTTGTTAGGTTTCTCCTTTGTAAAAAACAACAAAACAAAACAAAAAAACATAAAATCAAAAAGCCAGAGAGTGCTTCAATAGGGCATGCTTTGTTTCCCCCTTGGAACAAACAAACAAACAAACAAAAAAACATAAAATAAAAAAAAAGAGAGTACCTCAAAAAGGGCATGCTTTGTTTACAAGACAGGTAAAATTAGTGACTTTTCTTATGGGAAAATACCTGAGAGAAGCAAGCTAAGGAAAAAAGAGTTCACTGGGCCTCACAGGTTGAGGGAACTGTCAGTCATGGTGGGGAGGATGCTATGCTTGAGGATAGCTATAGCTGTGGCAGCAGGCATGAGAGGCATCTGCTCACATTGTCCACCAGTAAAGAATCTGAAAGAGATGACTGCGATGTTTATCCCGTGGTCTTCTTTTTACCTAGTTCAGGATTCCAGAGCACAGATGATGCCACTCATATCCAGGGTGAGTTTTTCTACCTCATTTAATGTGTTCTAGTAACACCTTCATAGACATGCCCAGAACTTTGTCTCCTAGGTTAATTCTAAATCATGTCACGGGCCTGGGGTGATGGATCAGTGATTAAGAGTGCTTGCTCTACAAGCGTGAGGACCTGAGTTCAAATCCCAGGCATATAGGACTGTGTGTGACTGTCACCTCAGTGCTGAGGGATGAATTCTGAGTGCTCACTGTTCAGCCAACCTAATCTAAGTGATGAGCCTCCAGTTCAGTGAGAGGTCCCTTCTCAAGACAATAAGGTAGAAATAGAGGAAGATACTCAACAAATTTCTCTGGCCTTTGCATAGTCACACATGGCCACCTCAGGATTCTCACATGGAGACACTGTACACACACCCATATTCTCCCCTTCTCTCTCTTTCAGACAGACAGACAGACAGGCAGACACACACACACACACACACACACACACACACACACACACACACACACCCATAAAATTGACAATCAAGATAAACCATTGCAGGCAAGCATTCTAAGTTTGTATTCTCTGTAGGTCAAGAGGGGGTCCACAATGATTGGCTCAGTGACTTCTTCCAGCAGCAGGAAAAAATGCAAAGAACTTGTCCATGAAGAGGTCCAGGAGGAAAAGGAGAATGGACAGGAGTTGCTCTAAGAACGCAATGCCATAAACCTATGAGACACTCCTTCCTCATACCTTTTATAAGTGCTATTCCTCTCTCTATCTCTACTGACCCCCCTTCAATTCCTCACATTCTAATCAGGCCGGTGCCTTCAGTCCAGGAAATAAGATCCATTTCTCACGGTTCAGAACTTTGATGTACTGAGAATGTCATTCATGTAACATTCTAAAGTGAACAGATACAGTTGGCTACCACTGACTAGATGCTGTGAAAGCAGCATCACAATTTCCGTGACTAACACACTAGAGAAATAGTTTTCCATGCCCTGTGATATTAGTAGAAGAAAGAGAATTGGATCCACACACTAACAGAGACCTGTCTGAGCCTTATGCAGTCTGTGGCTCTTCTACCTCATGGGTGAGATCTTTCTCTGTGGGGCCAGCATACATGTAACAAGAGCAGAACATCATTATGGGTGGGCTTTGCTAGTAAGCCCTGAAGGTGTCATGCAAGTCTACTCATATCATACAGGGTGGAATCAAGTCTCATAACTGTAACCAACCACATTGAAATGGGAGACTGTGGTTGCAGTCACTTTGTAGGGTGGCTGTAGCAAAACATCCTTGTATGGCACAGAATAGTAGAACATTGTAACTACTACCTTCACAGTTATGAAAATTGAAGTCCAAAGTCAAGGAGTCACCCAGAAGGGGTGGGGGTTAAGGATGTATCTTAGTTGCTAGAGTGCTTGCCTAGCATGCACAAAGCACCGAGTTTGATCCCCAGTACAACATAAAACTGGGTGTGGTGGCCCATGCTCTAATCCTAACACTTAAGAGGTAGAGGCAAGAGGACCAGCAAGTAGTTCAAGGTACTTAAAAATATTTTTTAGAAATAGAATTTGAGACCATTCTGAGTTGCATGAGACCTTGGTGGGGGTGGCGGGGCGGGGGAGTAGCCAGGTCAAGTTCTTTCGGAAACTCTAAAGGATGCCTCTCCATCTCCTCCTGAGTTCTGGTAGCTGCTGCACTTCTTGGCATTCCTTTCCTTGCAGCTGTGTCCCTCCAGTTTCTGCCTCTGTCCTTATATGCCTCCTTACTTATGTGTCTGTGCAGTTCTCTCTTGGCGCAAAACATGGCCATTGCAGGTTAGGGCTTACTCTAAACCATCTCGACCTCATCTAGGAGTGGCTTGATCTCTAAAGACCCAGTTTCCAAGTGCAGCCACATCCACATGAATGAAGGTGTTGATGGACAGTTTCATTCATAGAGGTGGTGTGCCTGCATGGCACCTCCAGAAGAAAAATGGACCGGGGAATTCCTGTCCAATTTCTGCCAAGTTGTTAAGGTTTACAGCCTTGGGGGCAAAGCATTTTGAGAACTTTACAGAACTCAACCTTTTAAACATTGTTTCTAGGAAAATGCATTTGTAATATCAGACAGCTCTGACTCATGGATGAACTTTGGAAGGTGATCTGTCTCTAAAGCATAATTGCTTATTCTTCAAAGAACTTTACTCCACTTAGATAGTCTTATGGTTAAAAAAAAAAGTCCGAGTTAGATTTTTAAAATACTGTTAGCTCTAATAGCTTAATAAAATAGAGCAGGCATATTAAAATTAATATAACCATCTACAAATCTCTATGCCTTTAAAGTACATGGCATAAAACCAATCAAGACCTCCCCCTTTCTCTATATGGGTTGCTGACATGTGACTGGTTTCTGCTCCTGGCATTTTCCATCTTAGTCTTTGCCTGTCTTACTTCATTGTATAAAGTGGCTGATTTTCACTGAAAGTCGTCATGATTTAGTAAAATAATAATGGATTTCAACTAGAGGAATGTCATCTCTAGATTGTATTAACTTTGTTACCTAGGGCAAGTCAGCCAAACTGGTTTTCTTATTCATATTGGAATTAAAATGAGTCTTCTCCCTTTGTGGTTATGAGAGTCTCATTAAAAATCACTAAATACTTACTGTGTACATGGCTGTGGATGCTTGGGTACAGTAAAGGGAGAATAGAGCACTCTGTGCTCTTGGGGCTTCTATCCCTAAAGAAAACAAGGAGTTTATGAATTATAAACTGTGTTGCATATTTAAGGTGTTATCATCATTGCTATCCTGAATCCAGTTTTCCAATATACTTAAGAATTTTATTTGAAAAAATTTACAGCTTCTAGGTAGCAAGAACATAAAAGAAAAGGATAATCTAAGATTTGAAAACATATGTCCTGCTATAAACCGAAATTTTATATTGAAAATGTCCTTCCCAAAGCCAGTCTTCCTTCCTTCCTTCCTTCCTTCCTTCCTTCCTTCCTTCCTTCCTTCCTTCCTTCCTTCCCTCCCCCTCCCTTCCTTTCCTCTTGTAACTTAGACCGGCCTTGAACTCACTGTTTGGCCTTTAATTCCTGATCCTGCTGCCAGCTGCTGTGATTTCATGATTATACCCCCACACTCCTTGCTTTCCTTCTTCCAGGCATGCTTTACTTTGTAGCCCACGCTGGCCTTGATAGTGGATTGATCTTTCTGCTTCAGCCTTACCCTCACTGGAATGACAACCATGTACCAACCTGCTTGGCTCATTATTGCATGTATTGCTCTATTGCATTTAAAAATAGTTCCTTGGAAGCTTCCAGGTTGCATTAATTGAGGTGGGAAACCCACCCTGAATGTGGGGAACAACGACTATGTTCTGGGGTTCCAGAACAAATAAAATGGAGAAATGAGCTGAGCAGCCTCATTCATCTTAAAGTGTTTCCAGACTGGGTGCCTCTGACCTCACTCTGCTGCTCTCAAGCCTTCTTTGCCATGTTGGCATGTACCCTAAATGTGAGTCAAAATAGATGTTTCTGTCCTTAACTTGGTTTTGTTTTATATTTTATCTAAGCAATAAGGAAAATAAGTAATATTTGTAATACTGTAACATCATATTTGCAATATTGATATATATTAAAAGAATGTTATACTAAAAAAGAGAAATTGTCTTGATTGATGACTGATGTGGGAGGTTCTGGCCCACTGTGGACAGCACCATCCCCAGGCAGGAGAGCCTCGGTGATATAAGAAAGTTAACTGATCATGAGCCAGAGAGTAGGGTGAGTCAGTAAGCTGTGTTCCTCTATGGTTTCTGCTCCAGGTTCCTGCCTTGAGTTCCTGCCCTGACTTTCCTCTGTGAATAACGTGTTACCTTGAAGTACAAGCCAAATAAACCCTTTCTTTACTCCCTCAGGAAAAAAAAAAGCTCCTTGGCCTCTACCAGATACTGCACACTGTGTCAGGTTCACATGGCATGTCAAAGTATACATAAATGCTGCCTTCAAGGAGTTTAGAGTCCATTTGAACTGCATGCTCACTACACATTATTAGGATAGAATGAGAGAGTCTCTGGATGAGAGGCACAGATTGAAAATTCCAGAAGGTGAAAGAACAACTACTCACTTGACATTTTGACATTCTCTTCTAGGTGAAATATTTATTATAGGTTAATGTAGATGTTTACCTCTATCAGGAGCTGGCATTGTACCACTGAAAAGCAAGCATGTTTGAGATTTTCTATTTTTCTATTTCTATAACAATACTGTTATGCATTGTATTTTTGTGTTGTCTCCAAAATTCATGTTGAAACATCATCCTCATATGATGGTCTTAGGGAGGAAACCCTTCAGGAGGTGATTGGACCCCAAGAACAGAGTTGTGAATGGGATTGGGGACCTTTCAAAAGGGTCCTAGCTGGGCCTTCTGCTCCTTCCATCACGTATCCATAGCAAAAATCATCTAGGTACTGTCTTGGAAGGAGATACTGGGCCCTCTCCAAGCCAAATGCGTTGTGTCACGATCTTGGATTTCCTAGTCTCTAGAACTGTGAGGTGTACATTTGTATTATTTATGAATTATCTAGTCTCAGATATTTAATACCAGAAAAGGATTAGAACAAACACTCTGGCATTTTTTGCTGATTATCTAAGGTAGAAGAATGAACTTAAATAACTTTAAATAAGGTATTTAAAGTTGCTCAGTGCCTATATGGAAGGCACTGTTACAAGAGTTGGTCAAACTCTATTAGAAGTTATCAGTTCATAAACTACTATCATAAGCAGTGTTTTTGTTTCCAGTTTATATAGAGATGAATGATGTGTATTATGATTTGTCTGCCAACTCTATAGATTGAAATTCTGACTTCTCAGAATGAAGACTATTGGTAATGTGTCTCTGGTAGATCAAGCTACTATAGTAGTCTTCCTTCTTTTTCTGAGGACCTTTCCATGGCTATTCTCCTTGAGGGTAATATTTTTCTTTCAGTGAGTTGCTTGACTTGAACCCTCACTTCATTCAGATTTCTGGGGATCTTGCCCAGGCACCTTATATAAAGCAACATCTGTCTCTCATCACTCTCTGTCCTACTTTTCCCGCATAGCACTAATAGCTAATATTTTTGTTTCTTATCTGATTTCCCTATTAGAATATGAGCACTCTGGTAACAAAGGCGTTTTCTGTTTTGATCACTCCTATGTCCCTGGGGATCAGATGGAGTCCTCCTGGTTCTCAGTTTTTGCCACATGGTAGACATTCAATACATATTTAGAGTCACAGTTCAGGTTTCTAAGCCGAGGTTGTTCCTAAGAAAAGTCAAGTAAGGGAAGAGGAAGGATTAATTAAAGATGAAACAGAGGATGGTAGATAAATAGGAGACATTGTGGAAAATTTGGTGTGGACAGTAGAAGTGACTTCTGGAAGCTTCTTAAAGACATTCTTATAGAGTATTGTGTCAGAACAAAGGAAGCTCAGAGCCTTTGCCCTGTCTGTGGGATTCCAGTCTCATGTGGCACAGGATTTGTAGGATAGATTTGTTGGAACAGAAGAAGCAAAGAAGGGACTGAGGGTGGCAAAATGTGGCTAACTCTATGTGGGATGTGCCAAGCATCTCGGAACAGTGGGGCAGAATGAAAGGGCAGTGAGGAAAAAATGTGAATTTCTTGTTGAGGTGTTTGTTGGCAGGTGGCTTCATTTCCATGTAAGAACCATCTTTAAGCAAGACATTTCTGAGTTGAAAACATCACATTCCTGCAATAATGGGATTCCTAATAGAATCACAGGGATGCTTTCAGTCTTCACAGCCTACTTACGTACATTATCTCCCTGTTTTAATTCTCACTGTTTTTACACTTTAGTGTTCTGCACAGTATACTGTGAGTTTTCTAGGAATAAGGATGAATAGTTAGCATGTGTGCTTGCACAAAATATATCTGGCTCTGCTTGCACCCACAGCTTAATATTAAATATAGACATAGCCGCTTTGATCCAATAGATGAAATTAGGATTCTTGTTATACAAGCAAACCACATAGTCTTACCATGAACAACCGGTTCTGGAAAATCAGATGGAAAGATCCCTGAGATTAGAGCTTACGTTTTATTCACCAGTCAGGAGAACTGTGCTCAGAAAATCTAGTAGGTATGAAATGTTTTACCTACGTGACATGTTGTTTGTCTTACATTTTTAACACACCTTAGTTAACTGCTGTTAAGGAAGGCTGCTGTGTAGGTTCTGAGAAAATCAGCGATCTTCTTTCCCCCTTTCTCTCCCTGCATCCCTCCCCTTTATCTCTGGGCTGTCAGGTGGTAAATGGGTTGGGCAGTGGTGTTACAGGTGCTGTCAGAGCTTGCCTTGCCAGGAGGCCCAGGAGGGAGTGGTCAGGTTGCTGATGGCTGTTGAAGCTGTTAGTAAGCTTTAAGACAGAAGCCGTTCTCAAGCAGAGTTTTAAAATGTGATAGCCGTAAGTCAAGTGACTAGAATGGTATAAAATGTAACTTTCTTATAATTACTTTGGGATATTAATAGCCTCCATTTCCCCTCTGAACCTGCTACAATGCACCCCTTCGGGTTCAGACGTGCAAGTGTCATCATTTCCTCCGTGTGCATTGTGTCTGTCCCACTGAAGTACCTGGAGGAAGAAAATGAAGTGCAGGTTTTATGCGTAGCAGACACAGATCCTGTAATGGGTGTGTCGAAAGGCAAGCAGCAGGGTTCCCTACATTGCTCCTGTCCTGGGCTTTCTTTTTTTCCCACAACATTCTTTATTGTAGCCTGTCCCCCGATGGTAATTGGTTGAATCCGATTTAACAATGCAGTCAGATAAACAGTTGTGGCAGCTGCTACCATGGCAACGTCACCGTCCTCGCCCTCCTAGCGCTCGCCCCTTCCTCACCCCTCCTCCCGCTCCTGCCTGCCTCCTGCAAGTGCTTGCTCGCCAGTGGTCTGTTCCCGCGGCTTGGGTTGATGGCACAGCTATTTTCTTCCCAAACTGCTCAAAATGATGAACGAAGATGCAGCTCAGAAAAGCGACAGTGGAGAGAAGTTCAACGGGAGTAGTCAGAGAAGAAAAAGACCCAAGAAGGTGCATTGGAGACTCCAGAACGTCTGTACATAAATGTGTGTGTGTGTGTGCACGCGCGCGCGTTCCTGCATGCCTCTGTGTGTGTGTGTGTGTGTGTGTGTGTGTGTGTGTGTGTTGTGTGTGTGTGTGTGTGTGTGCATGCCACTGCATGGCTGGGGAAGCCGTGGGGGCTTAGGAGTAACTAACTGTAGACAGTAGGAGTGCCGAGCCTTGCTTTGGGAAGAGGCAGGTGCAGGCGTCTGCTTTCTGGGTATTCGGAATGAAGCCTAGGGTTCACTATGAACCCGTGACTGGAGCCCGGAGAAGTGAGCACGGTTAAGGTGTGTTTGGCAGGTTACTGAGTCTTGCCATCTCCTATGTGTGCTTTGGGTGTTCACTGGCTACAAGTCGTTTATTATTAATTTTTCTTTGAATGACTGAGTCTGAGAGAGTCAGGGCGTATAGCAAGGTGGCTTTGGAAGCACAGGGCAGAATTTTGGCCAGCTGGGTGATGACCTGGAGATGGCTAGACAGGGAATGCTTTTTTGGTCCCACCCTTGGTGTGTTCTTCCCATGGAGAAAAGACTGGCGGACAGAGCTATAGGATTCCTGGACATGCTATGTCTTTGCTTCCTCAGACCTTCTACAGTCTCCTCTGACATTAGCGGGATAGCTCTTTCAAAGATTAAGATAAACAGCTAAAGCTATTATGGGCTGGGGGGAGGGGTTGGGCACACAAAGCAGTGTGTAGGATTTCTTACTCTCAGACATCCCCACATCCCCGATTTTCATGGAAATGACACCAGTGTGTGTGTGTGTGTGGGGGGGGATTGCAAACTAGGCGGCCCCACCCAAAGCCAGCACTTCTTTATGGCCCGACTCCTGCTGTACTGTTGCCTCTTAGGGCTCTTGAGCCCCACCTCTGAAAGAGATGCTTCCTAGATCAGTCCTAAGATCCCTTCATGTTCTGGAGCAAAGATATGGGTGGGGTATTCCATGTGATTCTCACAGAAATGATTTCTACTGCTTTGATGTCTTTAGATTTTCAAAGAGCAGATTACAAAAATAATAGTTATAGACAAATGAATATTCCTTATTTCTCTACTGTGGATTTGCATGGTGTTTCAAAACTATAGCTCTGTGGTATAATAAATGTCTCCTAGTAAAAGTGTAAATAATTGGAAATGTCTGATATCTAAAAGACACAGCCAGCAAGAGAGTGGTACATTTGTTGTATGGTGTCATGTGGTCATGTAATTCCTTAGAAACAAGCTTGCCCACACACGACAGTTTTTAATAAGAGCATGAAGACAGTGATGTCTGATAAAAGGCACATAGATAGTTCAGGGAGAGTGAGCGCAGAAGCCTTAAGTACCTGAGAATTCTGAGTTTCCCATCACTGCAGGTATGTTCATAGTGTTAGCTGATTGAGGTGGGGGTATGGAGCTGCTGTAACTCACACTACCATTTCAGGATTGGCATCATTTTTCTCTGAAGCCTCTTTGCTGCATGGTAAGCAGTATCCTAAGGATTGCTGAGAGGGTGGGAAATGTATCTCAAGGAAATTTTAAGCTCTCAAAAAGGATAGTAAATCCATAGGACTGAAGCCATCTAAAAGTGTTACAGGACACTGAGGCACTAAAACCCTCCATAAACAAATACATATGATTCATTTTTTTCTCAGTTGATTTCAGCAGCTTATTTTTATAGCTAAAATACAGCAATTAGTAGCAAGTTTTGAATATGTATGTGTGTGCATGCACTTGAACACTGGATTATTGAGTATTGAAAGCCATTTCACTTAAAAAGAATTGCTCTTAGAAACATATTTATTATGCAGTGGAGAGGATGTGCGCACACACCCTCAATATATCAAGTCTGATGAAAGCAGGTATGAGTCTCAGTGCCTCCCTTTACATCTGGAGCATGTATCAGTACTCATCCGTGAGAACAGGATACTTGTACATGAGCATCTTGTGAGGATTCAAAATAACAGTTACAAACTATCTGGACACCATGTAATGTATAGATGATAAAATGTTGTGTTATTATTGATTGTTTGCTTAATGGGTGCTTATTGTGGTAACCCTTTCAGAAAGGAAGTCTGTTATGCTTTGAAAAGAAGTGAAATGACAGAATATGTTATTAGGGATGAAAGGCCAGCAGTCTTCAAAATACTGAACGTTATAGACTCTAATTTGAAATCATTTTAGTACATGGATGCATGATGGAGCTGATTATTGTTTCATATTGTTTTGCACAGCAGGTAACGCAAGTTTTTCCTGCCCTCTCCCCTTCCTTTCTCCTTTCCCCTTTTCTTTCTTTCTCTCTCTCTCTTTTTTTTTATCTATTTGGTGTGTGTGTGTGTGTGTGTGTGTGTGTGTGTGTGTGTGTGTGTGTGTTCATGTATGCATGTGTAGGCACCCAAGTGCACATATAGAATTCAGAGAAGAACCTGTGGTGTTCTTAGGAAGGCCAACTACTTCTTTTAGAGGGTCTCTCATTGGCCTGGTGCTTCCTAATGATGGTAGACTGACTGACCAGTAATCCCCAGGGCTGCTCCTTTCTCTAACCCCACCCCCAGCACTGGGATGACAAGTGTACACACACACACACACACACACACACACACACACACACACACACACACGTAAAAATCTGTAGCATTTTAACCTGGGGATTGAATTCAAGTCCTTATGTTTGCAAGATAGCAATTTATTGACTGAGCCATCCCCACCTCCCCAGTCCTGTCTTTCTTCCTGTGGCATCTGGGCTTGTATGTTCTAGGTAAGCTCTCTACCATCAGATAACACCCTTTAATTTTTTTCCTGTCTAAAAACTAGACCATTAAATGTTCTTTGGTTAGGAAATAATAATCAATAGATAAGCATCTTGCAATGGCATACAAACTGAGAAAAGCAAGAGGTGAAGTGAAGGTCATGCCAAGCCCACCAGTCCAATAGTGCTTCTCTGTGATTTGGTGTGGACTTCTGAGTATCCAGGATGACTGGCCACCAGCTTGCCTTAGCCCAGGTGGAGGTCCATCTGCTCATCATGTTCCTTGTAAACATGTCTCTGCTACAGTAAATGAAGAGCAAATGGCCACGTCCTCATCTCTATATGTCATGAAAATGGTTCTGAGGGAAAGGACCTGGGTCTTTGGCCATAAAAGCCTGTTGAAAAACAGGCTAAAAGAACAGATTGTTTATAGCAGAATTTTGGTGAGTACTTTAAGGACAGCAATTTCTTCAGGGACTTTCTTGTTGAGCTTCAGTAATTGAGCTTGTTAGTCTCCTTCACTCCCTGAACACTAGGAATTGGCTGATGTTTGATCTGTTGTGTTTTTGATCTACTACTGTGAGCAGGAAGAAACACAACACAGGGACAGTGGACCATTGCACTGAGAGGTACCCTGGGGAATCATAGGATATGGATTGACCTTGATGATAGCACTTGCAGTAGTAAGGGGTTCCCAGTGAGTAGGAGTTCATTCTCTGGATGGCATACTGTAGAAAACAGGTAGGTACAGTTCAGTGTTGCTACAGCCATGATTGGCAAAGACATTTCTCTCATTTATCAAAAGTGTTTGGCATTTTGTGGCTTGGGCTGTGTCTGTGCTTTGTCTGTGTTCGGGCATGATAAGGGTGAGGTGCTGTTTCTGACTTGCTCCATGTTGGTCATAGAGTGACCTAGGGAGATGTTGCTGCTCTTGGAATTGCCCTTGTTCAATAGGACACCAAGGCCAGCTGCTGAAGTTAGTGACTCCCATTCTGTCTCTCAAGCTTCAACGCAAAGATACTTCTGCCGAGAGACAGATTCGTTTATTATTGCTTGTTCTTTAGGTCAGTAATGCTGCTAATACTTCAAAGAACAGTTTCCTTAAAACATAGTTACTTCACACAAAATCAGTATTAACCAAGGTGAAGAACTGAGGTTGATATTCTTTGGTGGTATGGGGAGAAAAATTCTGGGCTAGATTCTGGGTCAAAAATGAAACATTAGGAGCTATGGAAACGAAGAGCATAGGAAAGTTTTGAGCCTAGTCTAAATCCGAGGTGACTCCACAGAACTTTCTTACTCCTTGTATTATCTTAGCTGATTATATTAAAGCAACCTAGAAGCATGTTTTCATTCAGCTCAGTATGCTTTCCAACTTTATGCCAACAAGATGGCAGTGACTTGGCCCCAGAAGAGGCTGAAGGAGCCTTAGATAATTTACATGAGTGAAAATGGAAATGGCCAAGCATCAATCACGTGTAACAGTCCCTTTATGCATTTTAAGACCTCTAGGCTTGGTAAGTTGTTCCAAGACAAGTTAACAAAGAAGTGGCTTCATAACTACTTTTGTCATTTGGTAAAAGGCCTGTATGCAGATAAAAATTCATTTAAGGTGCTTTGATTCAGGTTGTTGGAATGTTGATAAACATTGTGCCTTTTCATTATGTATGTGTTTTAAATGATTTTTAACATTTGTTTATATTCTGTGTTGGGATAGAGACACACATGACACAGGGCACACGTGGAGGTCAGAGGACATTGTGGGAAGCAGTTCTCTCTTCCACTGTGTGGATTTTGGGATGGATCACCAGCTAGATATTGGCATTTTTACTTCTATACTTGCCACTGCCTAGCTAGAGAGATGACAGCTATCACCAGATGTGTGACTGAAAAGTTGCAACATAGAAATGTGAGTGAGAACACACTATTTTTGCAGTTCTTATTTTTGCAGCAGCCACACAGAGAATGGCTTAATGGATCTGATAGCAAATCCAACATTTGAATGCTCACATGCTCAAATTGTTTCTAAATTAAAGCTGGTGTCTTACTACTTCAATCAAACATAGAGAGGTTTTCATGCATATTTTATAGTGAATAATATCTCTATTTCTTATTTTCCAAATAACTTATTATTTGACCTTTCATTAGAACATCAATTTACAAGACAACATGATCTATGTTGCCTGAAGACAACAATTCTTTGTCACTGAAGGAATTTAAAATGACCATCTGTCAGGTGATGGAATTTTTATTAGGTGAAAAAATTCTTTCTAAGTTGTCTTCTTTAGATTTTCTGTATCCTTTTTTTCTTTTGTCTACTCATCTTTATGATACTTTGCATTGACAACTCCATATTATGGTAGTAATTTATCCTATAATATCCTGATGAGAGTAGTAGGTTTCAAAGTATTTTTGTTCACCACAACTACCAGGACTACCTGGACACTGCTAGATGAATTCAGTTCTTTGGTCCCACTTAAACCCTGCCATTACCAAAACATTTAGGGATATTTAACAGGCTCCCATCTCTTCTCTCACTCAAGTTCAGTCATTACCTTAGAGTGGTTAACAGGGACTATGCTTTATCTTAATAGGAAGAATTCTTGCACTGGGCATGGTAGAATGTGTCTGTAATAGAAATGTGAGGATTCACAGTTCAAGGCCAGCCTTGGCTACTGTAGCAATGAAGGTCAACTGTGTCAAGACAGAACAAAATAAAACCAATTAGTTAACATTCAGAAAATAGAGGAGAGAATCTGATTAGATTTGATATGTTACCATTCCTTGGTTCTCACAGTCAACCTTTGTTCTTTCCTCTAGATGCAGAACAGTGACACAAGGAAACAGAAAGCATCTTTCCCTCTCTTCATCTTATGTCTGAATCCTAGGGCTGCTTTACATTCATTCTCATGAGTCTTCTTCCTGCTCACCTAATGGAGTATTTATAGCAGTTTCTCCCATGGGAATCAGATTGAGATAAACTGTTCTCTCTCCCTGCCCTCCCTCCCTTCCTCCTTCTCTCCTTAAACACACACACACACACACACACACACACACACACACACACACACACACACACACAAACACTAAGGTTTTGCACTGTAGCCCAGGCTGGTTTCAAACCCTAAGTTTTCTTGCCTCAGCCTCCCAAGCTACCACACTGGCTTTACATGTCTCTTGAAAAGCCTCTTTGATTCTCCTCTGTGATGTCCTCATTCTTTCCTCTAGTGTTATTTCTTATCTTCAATGGATCACACTTTATCAAATGCTCACTTCAGTGTTTGGGAATAATATGTAGAACATACTTCTCTGCTATCTAGAGTGTTCTCCTAAGAGCACTCCTTGGCTTCCATACCTTATGGTAAGTCCCTGTACGTGTTCCTAGACAATGTATTGACCTAGAATGTCCACATAAAACAGGTGGGACAAGACAAATCAGTAAGTGGGTACCTTCCTGTAGATTAGACACACCCAGTTAAGCTAGCCTATAGGAGTAATACTACCTTCATGATTTGCAGTCTATTTGTTCTTTTGAGGAACTGTGTAAGCATGGCACTCTCAGTATTTGTTCTATTATCAGTCCCTTCTTATCCACTCTGTTCTGAAGGGTTGGAGGTTTCTTTCCTTCTTTGTAAACTTCTACAGCAGCAAGTGATTGCACTTTGAAAGAGTCTTCACATTTTAAATCTGCATTTCTTTGTCCTATCATGATTCAGAGCATGGGAAATTAGGAAAATGCTTACAGCTCCTTGCCTTCTGCTGGTGTTCTTTAGTAATCTCTGTTGGTAACAAAAACAAAGCCACTGTTTATTTTTATCTCAGTGGACATTGGCAGAATTCATGACAGCAAATAAAGTTTCCATTTTAGTTTTCTTTTACTTGATAAGACAAAGTTGGCATTGCAATGAAATAAGGTATCTTGATAGAAAAAAGTTCTTGTGTAATCAAGACAAGTAAATATTATAAATGATTCTTATTATCTGAATTCCATTAGTACTTCCTATCCCTTGAAGGAAGGTCAACCTTTTAAAGTCAGAGTGAGATGGTAAAACATGATCTACTTAGGACTGGGCATGGTGGTACATGCTTATAACAGCAGCTCTTGGGAGGCAGAGGCCAGGAGACTGCTATAAGTTAGAAGCCAAGCTTGTCAACATAGCAAGTTTTAGGCAATCCAGGACCACTTAGTATAGTGAGGCTCTGCCTAAGACACAGACATACACAGAAACGGACACACACACACACACACACACACACACACACACACACACACCCCAGAGGGACAAAATATTAACCATTAGATCGAATTTTCCATTTTTTTTGTTTCAGTACTGAGTTCAAACCCAAGGTCTTGTGTATATGAGACAAATTGTTTACCAGTAGTCTACAGCCCAGATCTGGGTGTCATCTATCTATCTATCTATCTATCTATCTATCTATCTATCTATCTACCTATCTATTTATTTTTAAAACAGTGTCTCACTGCATAGTTTGACTGGATTGAATTTGCTACATAGACCAGGCTGGCCTGAACCTCATAGAAATCTGCCCACATTTGCCTCACAAACACTGGAATTACAGGCCTGTGCTATCAAGCCTAGCCCTCCAAATCTGTTTTTTTTTTTTTTTTAAATTCCAATTTTTCTTTGAGCTCACACACAGTTACCGGCTTCTACATGTTAATTTGTGTTTGTAGTCATTAAGATGAAGACCTGGATTCCTAACATCTGCTTAATGAGCTTCAGCTTCCAACAATCAGTCTGTTCTAATCAGTTTAATGTAGGTGTTTCCTCCTCATGTGTAAGAAAGCTCCCTTGATGCAATAAATTGATATTGATTTGATGGGTGTATCTCACTGTGTTAGTTGCTATGGACCAATGGGCTGAAAGTCAATGACTAGGTACTTTCGTGGATTTTGCAATCTGAGTGACATTACTATCCAAGAGTAAAGTCATGAATAATCCAGAGAAATATTATAGTGTCATGTCCATGCAATGTCACAAGTTTTATGACTGATACTATAAAAAAAAAAACCATTTGGTTATGCAATGTAAGTAACACACTCTATCGAACTCTACAGGATAAGATGTTAGCAAGAGTTTGTTAAAATGGTACCCCAGTGGAGGATTAGTAGTGCTGAACCCTGGATTTTGACAAATACTTGAGTTTGAGGAACTTGGACATCCAGACGCTTTGTAGCCACACAATTCCCAGGCCAATTTAGGAGTTCAGAAGCTGTGAAGAGAGATGTTACAGTACAGAGACATAAAAATTGGGTGGGTGAACTGTAACACGGGTGGGTGCACTCCCACATGGCTGTCTGTGTTTTGAGCTCTGGGTCAGTTCAGGCTTCCAATTCAGAATCTCCTCTCCTAAAATATTTGTCACTCATTTTATTCATATATGTTTATACCTTTAAACTACTCATTCATTTAGTAGTAAATTCCAGCTAATAAATTTTCAAATTAACCAGCCTAGTATTGATGCTTTTAGAAATTATTCCTCCAAGTAGCCTGCTGCTTAGTCAAAGGGACATGGTAATCCAGAATGGCAATTATCTGGAGCACTAATAGAAGACTTTGAGTATCATTTGCAGATACTCTCACAATGTATTATTTAAATGTTTTTTGGTAACAATGTAGCTTTGTGATGTATGATTGAGTTCTTCCTGAGTCTTGTTGGATCTGCTGATCTATGAGTGAGAAATGCATGGCTCTTTCCTCTTCTATAGTTCTTGATCTGGCCTCCAGCTTTTGCATTCTTCTTTGTTTACCTTTGATGGAAAGCAGAGGGACTCACATCTAATCACTGTACCTCTGGCCACTTTTTACTTTTTACTCTACTTCTCCAAAACAAGAACACATATCTACCCCCTCATCCAAAAACACTCAAGATTAAAGAGAGAGAAAAAAGGAAGATATTTTAGAAGTCAAAATATAGAACCAGAGCCAAGTCATAGGTCCTGTGTTGGTATTAAGAGTTTGAAGAAACCCAAAATAATTTGTGCATCATCCTGGAATACTTTTATTAGTGCTGTAGGCAATAGTGTAGTTATTTACCTCAGTGTTCATCTTTTGCTCATTTTTTTATAAGTATTTCTGTGTGGCAGTTCGAGCCTGTTTAGATGGCAATGTTCCAAGTATTTTTATTAAATTCATTTAATGGATACATGAAATAAAATTACATGTATTTGTGACATATACCATGAAATGTTTTGATACACGTATATAGTGTATACTGTATAATGTCCAGATGTTTGTCTCATCAAATGTCATTTTTTGTTCCAATGTTTGCCTCATCAAACATTTACCAATTCTATTTTTTTTGTTATTGGTTGTTTTTGACACAGGATCTCATTTAGTCCAGACTCTCCTGAAACTTGCTATCTAGCTGAGGATGCCATTTAATTTTATATATATATATATATATATATATATATATATATGTGTGTGTGTGTGTGTGTGTGTGTGTGTGTGTGTGTGTGTGTGTATGTATGTGTGTGTTTTAAATAAGTGATATATGTCCTTTATATGAGACAGAATCTAAATGCTGGACCCAGTCAGGTCTTAAACTGCAATCTTCCTGCTTTATATGCGGGTGTGTATAAATATGAATGATCACCTACAAATATAAAACCATATATACATTTTTTCATAGCAAGTATTGTGTATTCTCTTAAATCAGTGAGATCCTAAAGATGAGGCATACATATGAATTTGTCTATGTGTTTCTTATTGCAATGAAGCATAGCAAATTTAATTACTATTTTTCTGTACAACATCATAATCTACCATATATTATCATATGCATAGAACAGTTGTCTAAAAGTGATTATATAAATAGCCTGTAAGACTTGGCTCAACAAGATGGCTCAGCAGGTGAAGGAGCTTGTCGCCAAGCATGATGACTTGAATTTGACCCTCAGAATCCACATGGTAGGAGAGAATTGACTTCCAGAAGTTGTTGTCTGACCTCCAGAAGTTGTCTGATCTCCACATGTGTACACACACAACTTAATCAATAAATGTAAAAGAAAAAGGAAACTATTTGGAAGAGGGGAATTTCCATAATGGCACAGGACGCACATCTGTAGGTGGTTCTTGTGGCCATACTTTGTCTTTCAAGTATAGAGATTGCGAATTGAGGAACTGGTTGGCTGATAGCATTAAGTATGGGAACTCTTAATGTTGATTTGTTTTCATAGTTTTTAAGTCTACTCTGAAACTGCATTTGAATATTATTGATAAAATATGAATAAGACAAAACTATGCCCTGAGACTCAGAATAAGTCCACATTATGAGGTTTTGATTTCAATTGTTCAGCTATTCAAAGCATAACACAATATGATTCTAATATAATCCCATTGTTGTTGCTGTTTGAGACAGGTTCTTACTATGTAGACAATGTTAGCATTGATTTCACTATGTGGACCAGGCTGGTTTGTACAAAGTGTTTTGATTACAAGTATCAATCACCATGCCTGCCTGTCAACTGCAGAGAGCCACTGATCAAAGTAAGAAAACAGAAAAATGGGAGGCATAGACATACCTAACTTCAGCATCAAAACAAACATATTTTTAAAATGATTGTCTTAGGACACTTCTATATTTGTTAAGATTATTCTGCAATCACTTATTTTCTACATATAAGAAAGAACTCTGGTATCTTTGGAAGGTACCTAGGAAGAGTCAAAAGACTAGTGTAATTAAAGGAAGATGGAGGTCCTGCATTGCTTTATACTTGAATAACTTATGTATTGTTCAATGAACTGAGACATTTAATGATAAAAAATTATTGGAGCAGTATTTCACAATAACAAAATATATATATATATATATTTCATCATAGACTATCTAATTTGGCCTTGTGTTATCTTCACATATTCTTATCAAAAGTAATCTATTATCATTATCACTATAATATTTCATTAGGAAGGAGGGTTATGCATTTTTATTTGGTTGGGAAAGAGTCTAGCCATTAGCCTAGACAGGCCTCAAGCTGCAACCCTCTGCTTTATTCAGCCTCCTTGGCTCTAGTGTGCATGCACCATCACTCACAGCCATTATCTTCATACATAAAGGGAGGAGACTGATGTGGAGATGGAGTTAAAAATTCTTCCCTGATTGAGGCCACAAAGGTACTAAGTGATGAACTGTGGTATGTGACTCCTGGTTAAAATGACTACTCTGTTCTCTCCTATCCTGTGCTCCATGTGAACATGGCAATGCGTTGTACAAATGAAATAAAAGACAGTGTGACAGAAGGGGTTTTCTTTACATTGGCAACTCATCTTGTTAATATGTTATGGAGGCTTGAATGGACTAGATGTCCCTGATCTTCTCGGGCATCTGAATAATTGGTCCCCAGTTGGTGATACTGGGGGAGTAGGTTTAGGAAGTGTGACCATGCTGGAGGAAGTATGTCACTGTGTGGGCTTTGAGGTTTCAAAAGTCATGTACTGTTTTCAGGGTGCTCTCTCTGCTTCCTTTTTGCTGTTTGAGGTGTGGGACCTAGGTTCTGAGCTTTCAGTTCCAGGCACCATGCCAGCCTGCTGTCCCATTTTCCCACCTGGAACTGTAAGCCTGAATAACCCCTTTCTTTGATAAAGTCCTTGGTCATGTTGTTTTACCACAGTAATAGGAAAATAAATAAGACATGTTTTCTCTGGTTGGCCAGTGAATTTAAAAAGCTAATTTTTAAACACCCCTTTTAAATACTACTCAAAGCAAAAGCATAAATCCAATTGAGAAAGTATTTTTTATATACTTGTTGATAGCAACCACTTCCAGAATTTTGAAGTCAGATGTGCATTCCCAGTCTCTGAAATGGAACACTAGAGAATCAAACTTTTGCTTTGGTATTTCCATCTGTACTTCAACTATCTTTGACAAATGCCTGACTCTCTTAACACAGCTGCCAGTGTAAGGGTGAATGTCTTAATGAGTTCGTGTTGCCTGTCCTTATTCAAAAGGTCAGCAATCCATCATGTGCTCTGTAATTTCATTACACACCAGGAACCCCTTCCCAGTTGTTAAGCAATCGGTGGGACTGACTGGCTTATTACATGGGGTATTCATCCATTCTGTGTCCTGGCCTACAGAGGAAACAATATTCTAAACTTTTCTGAGTGGGTCAGAGGCCTTGGTGACCTTAAATGGTTTCCACACTTGACTTTTGAGGGTATTTCCTGACCACAGTGACGGGTTGTGGGTGGTTTCACAGAATACCTTGGTTAGATTAGATTAGGAAGTATTGAATCATGGGCCATCACACACAGAATAGTGAACTTCCTCCCCTTTATAGTTTCTTCTAAGTCATAACTTAAAGATCATTTTGTTTGTTTCTGTTTTATGAGACAAAGTATCACTATAGCCCTGCATGGCTTGAGGCTTACTATGTAGTCCAGGCAGCTTTCACCTCTCCAGTGCTGGGACTCCAGCTGTATACACAGTTAGGTTTTTGTAGTGTGGGGGGATTAAACCCATGGTTTCCAATGTACTGGACAAGCATTTTGCCAGCTGAGCTGTGTCTTAGCCCTTCATTTGTTCTGTCTTTTCTGATGTCCAGCTTTGTATGTTGCTATATGACTACTTACTGTTCTTTTACAGTATACTCTCAGAGAGTATTTTCTAGAACACATAGAACCATGTTTATGTAGATCTTATATGTTTTGTAAATTGAAAAAGTGATCCCGTTGTAAATAATTCAATAAACTGAGATTAAACTGGCCCTTTTAGAAATTTGTGTGTGTGTGTGTGTGTGTGTGTGTGTGTGTGTGTGTGTGTGTGTGAGAGAGATAGAGAGAGAGAGAGAGAGAGAGAGAGAGAGAGAGAGTTCATACTGTAGATTGAGCAGAGGGTCTTGCATATGTTAGGCAATTGGGAGATTTTTTTTGATAGAAACAATTACATCACAAAGATGTTTAATACTGAAGCGGTTATGGCTAACTATCTTGATACATTGGGTATTCATTGAGTGTCAGAGTGATCCCACACATCTGTTCAACAGCAGTTGTCCAGTAAACACTCATTTTTTTCTGTCCAATAATAATTACAAGGCTGTTTGGCTATGACATTTAATAATTGGATGAATATTTTGCCTTTTTTCCTCTACAAATTTGATTATTTTCCCTAGCTTACTCTTATATCTGTTGACCCTAAAATGACCTGAAGCAATTACTGCACTAAAACTAATTTAGGCAACAGAGTAAAGTGGTTCTGGTTTTCTTATCTCCTTGGAATCTAATATTTGTGCTTGGATGTTACCAAACAGTAATGAAGAGACTATAAGTTTTGCAGGATGTCTGGAATGAAAGCACTTGGCTATAGATTAGTAAATGTTTCACACCTGCAGCCAACACTATTGATAAAAACGTTGGTAATAGTCATTTTAAAAATGAGAGATTATTGGAAAGGCAGAGTTCAGCATTTTTCATAAAACATGTTGAATTTGCCTTTTTCCTTTTGCCTAGCCTGAGTTGTATTTCTCCAATGATGTTTTAAAACAGATGTTTTCTGTCTTAAGAATAATTGCTTTTTGTCCAAATCAAAAGATTTACTGTATTTGTGTAGCTATACTCTTAGTTTGGAGACCAAATAATTACAACAGGTTATTCTCATTGGGAAGAAGTCATGAATGTAGAACTCGTACCTGATTATAGAAGATGGCACTTTGTCTCATACTAATATATTTTTAATAAGGAAACTGAATTTCATATGAGTATGGAAGTGAAATTGCACAGCCAATTCCAGGGTAGTTTTAATAGACTGTGTGGAAGTTTTGCTTTGTTTTACTATCCTAGGCTGCCTCCGGATTCACTCTGTGGTAGTCAGCTTCAAGTGTGTGTGGTTATAGGCATGCACTCATGGTGTGTTCTTGATCATTTTGACTCAATATATTTTGATTTATTTAGATTGCTCTAGTATTTTATTTCATCTGGTGGCTTCAATGTCATGGAAGTCATTCAGTTGACTTCACAGTATTGCCTTTTTATTTGGGAATTAATTAAAACTTGTGTTTGATTTTTCTGTAAAAACAAAAGGACAGATTTCTTTAGCCACGGGTACAAAAGGTTTCCTGTCATTGAAAGTGAGTTTTGAAGATTTCAGTAGCATGATCTAGTTTAATTGCTGAATTGTTCATAGATGTGAAAGATGTATATCCCTTGTAGAGAAACTTTGCTTCCATAATTTCTGAGGATTTGCTGTGCTCTAAGTACGTTTTTCCTAGAGTCAAATAGTGGAAAAGGCCCTCTCCTTCTAGACCTCATCATCTTTGGGTTCCCAAGGAACACTACACTTGTCCTAAAAATGGGCTTCTGTGTCTCCTCTAATCACATTTCCCATATGCAGGTGCCAACTGTTATGGGAGCACACACAAAACAGCAAGTGGTGCCATTTGCAACTCACCCAGACTAAGGAGGAGGGCTAGTGCATCCCACAGTGCCTACAGCTACCTCCTGTTTCTCTCTTGACAGAAATCCTTCCCACACGCTAGTTTATCCACCCCACTCTAAGATTACTCTTGCCGAAGAGTACCCTCTGCTCATCAGAGAAGATCTGAACTGTTATACACACTACTGTTTCACCTGGCTTTTTTGAGAAGTGGATTTTAAATCTGATTTTAAGATTTTTGTCATGAATGACTGTTACATTTCTTGTGCATATTTAGAGCCCCTCACATACACAAAATTTGTTGTTGAAGTTTCAACAATTGTAGCACTTCTCAAATTCTAGGGGAACATGTAGCACCCATCCTATGTGTGTAACAAAGGAAATGGTATTTGTCTTAATGTAAAATCAATGTACATGTAACTTCATTTTGTGTGTGTGTGTGTGTGTGTGTGTGTGTGTGTGTGTGTGTGTGTGTGTGTGTGTGTGCACTCGTTCGTGTACACATAGCATGCACAAGTATTTACACAAGTAGTTGTAATACTTAACTCACACTGGTTTCATTTGACATCATGCACCTTCAGAGCTGGATGTAGTTTGAAATCTTGAGGTTCAGTTATCTTATTTTATCTGAGGAAACTGAAATCCAGAAAAGTCAAACGCCTTGGCTCAAATGCTGTTAAGTACTTAGTGGCAGTCATGGGCAGGGTAAGTCTAGTCATCAGATTCCTAGATAGAACAGTAATGTCCTCTTATTGCTTAGTGACCATCATAGAAGCCATTCAAAGCTTGGCAGTAATAAAGAAGATGAAAGTGATAGTTCCCAGAAAGACACAGCTTTAAAATGCCTGGGGTGGGGGACACAGAGGTCACTGAGAGAGGACGAGCCATTTTTCTGAGTGTATTGAGCTTTCCTGGGTGAGGCAGGGCATTAAAGCTCATTTCTCAACATTTCCTATTTGATTGTTTCTGAAAACCTTGTCATGCAAGTGCTCCCAAGCCAAAGTCTCTCCATTCAGCCATCATGAGTGGGAGGAGGACTGCTTTTCTGGACTATTGTTCAGGCGTATATTTTATACCTCAAGACCTTCTATATAAAGAACTACAAAATAGACTAAAAATGTAGTAGAAGTATAAATGTTTTGATGAAACAGCATACAGCTTATTCTGAACAATTAATACCTAATTCTTTTAAAGGTGCTTGGTTTCAATTTAACTGTGTGTAACTGTATTTCCGGTGCCTTTCTACTTCTATTGAGGAACACACACACCTATACCTCCTGCAGTCTTCTTAAGCTAACTACAAGGGCTGTTGCACTCATAAGCCCCTGAAGTTCAGTTCCTATGATTATTGTTAGGAAAGGTTTGTGGCTAACTAGCAAGGTACCCACTACCTTCTATACATCCATGGACTCTTCTAGCACATTTTTAGAATCCATTTCAAGGGCTGGCTATTTTCATATCTGGTCAAATATAAACCATCATAAGGAGAAAGATCTATTCTTGGCTTCTGGGAGTTTATGGAGGATGGCAAACACATCAATAGGTGATTGTTTTATTGCATGGTAATTACAACAGTGGATATGTACACAGCTTGTTACTGTGGCACAGGGAAGGCCTCTGAGAAGGGAAGAGGCTAGGCAACAGCTCAAACTGCTACAATGACTGAATGGGTGGAGAGAAACTAGATACATCATGAAAGAAGCATTGCATTTTTGGCAGAGAGGTGAGTATGATATGTGATCTGGGAAGAGAGAAGAAATCACACTGAGTAAAGAAGGGTATACCCGGTAGAACATGGGCTTGATGTCTTGTGTTATATTTGTAACTTTGGACAGATAACCAAGCTTCTGTGCCTCAGGTTCCTCATCTATAAAAATGGAGAGTATTATAGGACCTACCCAAGAGGGCATCTATGAGAACTAAGTAAGTCAACAAGCGTCAAATGTTTAGACTAGGTGTACTCTGTGTAAATGCTCCATTGTTAGATTATAGGTGAAAAAGGAACAGGACAGGCAAGAAGTGATATTGGGAACAGGAGTAAGCTTGCTGTATCTCATGTTGATATGCTTGGATTTTATGTTATATAGCCAAAGATGGGACTTCCAAAGAAATGGAGTGTTCTTCTTTACTTTGGAGACTTCAGAGTATGGAAAAGTCCTGAGGCAGATTTTCTTAGAGACTTGAATGTTGGGAGACATGCAATGGGAATGAACCATGATAGGAGTAGGTGTGGAGGGGAAGAGACAAAGGTACAATTTTCTACCACTGAACACAAGAGTGAGAGGGAGAATAGGCAAGGCAAGAGTTAAAGAAGACTCCTAGGTGTCAGCTCTGATGATATGGTGGCTGCTGGCACTAGCAACAGACATCACTATTGATGAAGGAGAAGCAGGCACAGAGGAGAAGACTCTCAGTTTGATGCTTGTGTTTGAGGGTCCCCTAAAAGAACAACAAGAAATTTAATTGTGATACTTGATCATGACAAATACACTAAGAAACCATCAGCTTGAAACCATGAAAAGCAATGATAGCTCCCATTAATAGCAGAGTCTTGGTATGACATCTGGAGTCACAATGAAAGCTAAGCAAAGGTACTCATAATGGAGAGTAAGAAGATAATGGACTCATGGAAAAACCGACAAGGGCACACACTCATTATTCACTCTTTGATGTGGTCTTCCCAGAGATGCCTCAAGTCATCTTATTGTCTAAGTTTTCTTCCTAAATTGTACTTGATGATGGCAGCTCCAAGAGTGAACCCAAAAGTTGTCTGGCCTCCTGAGACTCCACTTTGGTGTCATGGCCAATTCAAAAATAACCAGTGACTTTTCTCTCTACCTTCATCGACAACACCTGCTCTCTTGTCTGTTCTGGTCACCTAACTCCTATCACTGGAGCCACTTGGTAATTCCAGTGATGTCCTATGCAGAATACTATGGTTTGTTCACCTGGTTCCTGGGATGGTTTGAGGGTCCATCAAGTAAAACCAATCGCCTCACTGTATAATTTGTATTTATCTTCAGATAGTTTTCTCCCGAGTGTTAAAAAGATGGGAGGGTGATAGTCACATCTTAAGAACAGATCACTATCACCTTGACTAGGGCATAGAAGTCTTGAAACTTTCTTTGCCTGTAATGTGTATAGGTCTTCTACATGAAAAATAGCAAAGAAACACAAAATTGAGGTGATTTGTTTTGTTTATGTTGGCTATATTATTTTAAAAGGCTATGGAAACTGAGAATATTGACTTTTAAAAAGTAATTTGCAAGCCCTACAGTGGTGGCACATGCCTTTAATGCCAGCACTCAGGAGGCAGATCTCTGTGAGTTCAAGGTTAGACAGGTCTACAAAGCTAGTTCCGGGACAGCTAGGGCTGTTACACAGAGAAACCTTGTTTCAAGAAAAAGAAAGCAAAAAAACAAATAACTGGAGATCTTTAAATGCACAAAAGATTTGTTTTCTGCTACCTAATCAGTTGTGTATATCATATAACCCATTAAAAGCTTGGAAACTTTTTGCTAGGCATAGTGCTACATGTCTGAAATGCCAGGACTTGTAGACTGAGGCAGGAGGATTGCTGACAGTTTAAGGCCAGCTTTAGCTACATAGTTCTAGCCTAGCCTAGGCTACAGTGTGAGAACTGGTCTCAAAAACAAACAAGTAGCTCAAACAACAAAAGATATAAAAAAAAAAAAAGAAAATGAAAAAAATTGCGACTTTCTACCATATGGTGAAAATAAGTAACAATATATAACACTATTTTAGTAGATTATTAGTAAGTTGTCTAGTGGAACACTTAAGTGTATTGTCTAGATTTCAGATAGAATTTTATATCGAATAAAGAAAATGACTAGAAATAACTCATGAGATTATTTACTTTATAGAAAGAATAGTGATACAGCTAAAAGTAGGAAAAATATAGAAAATAAGAGACAATAAGTTGGCATTTTATTACATTTTTATTTCATTATTGTGTACGCTGTCTGGGAGAGGCAGATACGTGCCACAGCATGCCTGTGGAGATCAGAGGACAACTTTGAGAAGTTCGTTCTCTTCTTCCATCTTAATATGGGTTCTGGGGTTGAACACAGATCGTCAGACTTGTCAGCAATCACCTTTACCCACTGGGTCATCTCTCCAGCTGAAGTTATAACTTTAGATTTCAGGAAACATAACTGTAGAAGCTAAGCAAGAGGCATGAGACTCAACAGCTGCAGGAAGCTGGAAGTGGGGATGAAGGCCTTGGAAGTAAGAAGCAAGGTGAAGAGCAACTGAGACTGTGAAAGAATCAAAAGACAGTGGCTGGAGCAGGGAAGCTGTGAGGAGGGAACGGGCCAGGTCAAGGAGAAATAAAGAAAGGAGCATTTATGCCCCAATTAGCCAGCAATTTGTTATAAAACACCTTGCCACCTGGAGAGCAGAATTGAACAATTTTTCTTTGGCACAAACCATCAAATCAGCCAAATTGGAGCAGGCTGCCTTCCAGGTCTCCAGCTCAGGCCACAGTGGCCATTAGAACATGTTTCCAGAAAGAAAGGCATAGGAAGTGGAAGATTGTGAGGGCTGGATATTGTGAGTGGTCTTTCGTGTTTAAGACAGAGTCTCTATGTAGTCCAGGCTGGCCTTAAATCCCCATCTTCCAGCTTCACCCTCCTGAGTGCTGAGGTTTCATGCAATTGTCATCATGCCTGGTACAAAAAACAACCAACAAAACAACAACAGCACCCTCTCTCCTTTGAGACAAGGTCTCATGTAGCCCAGGCTGACCTCAAACTAACTGTTTAGCCCAAGATGGCCTTGAAATTTGGATCTACCCACTTCTACTGCCTGACTACTGGGATTATAGGTATAAGCCTCCAGGTCCAGTTTGTATGGTATTGAGTATAGGACCCATGGTGCTCTGTCCTCTGCCTGAGGAAGTTGATGAGTTTTCCCTTGTGCCTTGCTAACATGTAGTCTTACAGTGCCTATCATAGCAGTTCAGTGACCTTGGAGCCTTCCCTCAAAGCATCTGGATGATGCTCTAAGCACAGGCCTACCTGGCCTCCTTTACTCAAGAATAATTCACATAAATGCATTGTGCTACCTTAGAATTCTGTCAGTTTTGACTGAACACACTGAGTCTCAGTTTCAATCTAAATAAAAATATCCTTTAATCTAGCTGTGGTCTAACTTGAAAGAAATATATTTGATGGGATATGGTCTGTTTTCTCTGTTAGTCTTATCAGCAGGTTTGGAATCAATCAGTGAGGCATGGTTCTGACTCCTTCAGCTTCAGACTATACTACAATTTCTTTCATGGGATATCCAGCAACCCCATCCCTTGTGAAGCTTTCCTGACTGCACTCAGTGGCACCCATTGAATGTACTGTCCTTAGAAAACCCTGAGGCATTAATTTATGGTCTATGTCTGTACAGCCCCTCTGCCTGGTCTTTTCAGTTCCAAGTGATAAGCCCTTTGAAACATTTTCTTAGTCACTTAGTCACTTGGCGCATCCCTACGACTCACTGTCACATTACATTTGGATGACAGTAACAGTGATGAATAAGGAGACCCTCACACCCCAGATTGGTGAGGAGCCCAGAATGTCAAGTTAGATTTATATAGACTGAAGTAACAGGATAAGTCCTAAGAATAAAACTGGGTTCACTTTAAAATGAGATACAACTAACTTGTAGTCCTAAAATAATACCTCCTTGGCCACATTCTTGCCCATGACTTGGTTGTCTGAATGCAGTAAGAGTGGACAGAAACTTAGAACCAGTGCCTTTTAAATGTGAATAGGGACAATAATTTGTTGTGAGAGAGGCACAGTGCATATTGTTAGAGCATGAAATAGAAATGCACAGGGCTTATAGATACATCCCCATGGGTCTGCCTATAGGGTATTATGTTACTAGATGTGGGAAGACCCATCTTAATTATGGGTGGGGCCAACTCTTTGGTTATGGACCTTGGGTTGTATAGAATGGAAAAAGCCATCTTTAGATGAGCAGGTATTCTTTCCTGTTTCCTGAATGGGGATAAGATGTGACTGCTGCTTCAAGCTCCCATTGCTTTGACTTCACTGTCATGATGTGTCTTGAAATGTGAGTTAAAACAAATCCTTTTCCTGTAGGTTGTTTTTGCTTTCAGGTTATTTCATCACCACAGGAAAGGAAGCTCACCCACATGTTCAAGCCAGACCCTTCCAGGGTATCCCCAACATGGACAGATGAGTTAGAGACCCATACCAGGCAAACTGAAGCAACATTGGCATTGGATTTCTGTGGCAACTCTTCCAAATGAACTCTAGAGTGTTCAGATGCCAGTCTGCTCTCTTCCTGGCAGGTTGATTTTTGTGGTACCTAGATACAGTGAGTGTTATTCTCAAAGTTGGAAAGACACCGAGATTTCTATTCTTAGAGATGAGGGTAGGGGCTGGGATGTGGACAGCAGACAGGCTATGGAGGGAGCTCTTGGCCTCTAGCAAGAGTGTAAGAAATTACCACAGTGACTATTCTAGTGCTCCCCATCAACATCTCAATTGTATGTTTAGAGCAGTTATGGTACTGTAATTTCATATTAAAGTCTCTATACTCCTTTTTCATCTCACAGTTTATGGCCATTTTATTGTGCTGCTAGTGAATCTGCTTGTCCCCTGCCTCCCCGTCACTGGGGGTGTCTTTAAATTCACAGAGTTATGCAGTGCTCCCTGTCCAAATGTTGCTAGTTAATTTTTCTGTAAACTCACGAGTCAAGAAGCTTTGCCAGAGCTGGAGAGATGGCTCATCGGTCAAGAGCACTTGCTGCTCTTCCAGAGGACCCGGATTTGTTTCTCAGCACTCATAGGGAGGCTCACTACTGTCTCTAACTCCAGTTTCAGGGAGTCCTTTTCTGGCTTCTCCAGGCTTCATGAACATGGTGCACATACACACATACATTCAAAATATCCATACACATAAAATAAGAAATGAAATTAAAAACATAACAACCCTCCTCAAACAACAAAACTACTAGCTGCTGCTGGTGGTGTACACTTTTATTCCCAGCACTAGGGAGGCAGAGGCTGGTGGTTCTTTGTGAGTTTGAGGCCAGCTTGGTCTACAGAGATAGTTCCAGTACAGCCAAAGCTGCACAAAGAAACCCTGTCTTGAAAAACCAAAAACCAAATCAACAAAAAAACAAACAAACAAAACGAAACTACTTCTATTACTACTGACAACATCTACATTTTGGATCTCTGCTAAAGAATGCCGAAGCAGGCCAGGCATTGGTGGCACAGGTGTTTAATCCCAGTACTTGGGAGGCAGAGGCAGGCAGATCTCTGGGAGTTTGAGGCCAGCCTGGTCCCCAGAGCGAGTGCCAGGATAGGCTCCAAAGCTACTCAGAGAAACCCTGTCTCAAAAAACCAAAAAAAAAAAAAAAAAAAAAAGTAAAGAATGCCAAAGCATACAGGCATAGACACATCTGGGCAGTGAAGCCAGGACAAAGTTTACACCTGGGCCATCTAGGCAGCTCAGGTGGAGCCTGGTGTTAGATAATCATGCAAATGGTTCCCTGGGTCCTCTGTGGAAGACTTGCTGCCAGAGCTGGACCACAGCAGGGAGGATGGCCTTCTGCACTGTTTGTAAGCTCCTCACTCCTCTGCATCCATGGCTAGATCTGGTTCTGTTGCCAGGAAGCTTTCCCTTAGAAACAGATAGAAATGGAGGCAAGAAGGGGAGGAAGCGACACAGAGCTGAGCGTTTTGATAGCACTGGCCCTGCAACAGCACCTGCAAACACTCTGTTGCCTGGTGCCCAGGCTGTCTGCACTCAGCACGATGGAAACCCCGTGTGACATGTTTTGTTTCACAGTGGCAGAAAGTATGCCCTACCTTGGATGCCAGCTGGTTATTTGCAGTCCTTTGCAATTGACAATCCCACGAATGGTTTGTAGTACCTGTTTAGCTTGAGAAGAGAAAGAAAAGTAAATTGGCAGTTGTTATGGAAAACCATAATCTACCGAGAGCAGTTGAGAGCATAGGAGCAGGGAAAGTACCAGCAGTTTAAACATTTTGGAACACAAAAGATACAGACTATTAACACCATTAGAAATGTGAGGACTAAAAATTAGTAATAATGGATGTACCTGGCTTTTCGTGACAAAGTTGTCTCACTGCAAAGCTTAATGGGAGTCCAGCAACTTTTTGCTTTGGGAAATTCAGTGTTTTCCTTCCAGTAAGTTCTTATGCTCAGTTTATCATTGGAGTTTGCAACTGGGCCTAACAACGCTATCACATTCCTGTTATGTAATGCAGCAGAGAGAATTTATACATATTTGTATATGTATGTAAGTAACTATGAAGCTTAATAGTTTGAACAATTTGGAATGTATTTTTGATAAATGAGGGGCAAAAATACACTTAGCTACTGGAGATACTATTAAATCTTTTGTTTGAGGGTTTATGGTATGAGGGTTTATGACTTTACCTTTTTGTTTTTAGATTTTCATCAAATAGTGAGTGCTTGTAATGTTCTAGTTTTTAATTGTTCTCCAGTTTCAACCAGTCATATAGTGTTTTGTTAAGGGACAATGACAATCAAGTCTCATTGTGTGGATGTCTTTAAACATAAGATGCTTCAAAATACTTAAGAATTTTTGAATTGTCAATCTAAAAATATAAGAATATTCAATATAGTGAGACTAAAATTTTGCAAATTTTATACTAGAAAATAATATTTTAGTAAAAGCCAGAGAACCTGAATACTGCTACTCTGTAATTCCCCATCCCTTGATATTTGTTTTAAGGAAATAATAAGAACTATGAGTGGGAGATTTATTTCAGTGAATTATTATTATATTGCCAATTGCAAACAATGTAGTTCTGCAGACAGAAGTGTTTGTTATTTGATTAATCCTTTCCAACATTTCTATTTGTTCTTTGTCAAAACCTCAATTTCTTTGGTAGATTATGGGCAAGTATGTATTTTGGGATATCCATAGAAAAGGAAAATGTAGTCAGTTAGTATAAGAAAATTTACACAGGAATATGTGTTACCATATGAGAAAATAATACATTAAAAGGTGAATTTTGACAATGATAAAAATAGCTACATGAGCATTGGATAAAAACATAAAAATTAACAAAGGTGCCAGGTGACTGGTGCCTGTTGTCCAAGCACTGAAGATAGGAGAGTTGCCACAAGTTTAATGCCAGCCTAGGCTATAGATTGAGATCTTGTCTCCAGATAAAAGTCATAATGGTGTCTTAGTTAGAGTTTCTGTTGCTGTCAAGAGACACGATGACCATGGCAATTCTTATAAAGGAAAACATTTAATTGGGACTGGCTTACAGTTCAGAGGTTTAGTCCATTATTGTCATGACAAGAACATGGTGGTGTGCAGACATGGTGCTGGAGAAGGAGCTGAGAGACCTATCTCTTGACCTGCAGGAAGCAGAAGGAGACTGCCACCCTAGCTTAACTTGAGCATGTAATACTTCAAATCCCACCTCTACAGTGACACAGTGACATTTTCCTTCCTCCAACAAGGCCTCAACTCCTATAACCAGGCCATACCTCCTAATAGTGCCACTCCATATAGGCCAAGGATTCAAACACAGGAGTCCATGGGAGCTGTTCCTATTCAAATCACTACAATGGTCATATCTGGACTATTGAATTACAGGTGATTTAAAGTATTTTCTTGATAGCTTTCTGTATGGGTCAAAATATTTTCAATGAGAAAATAGTTTTGTAAATAGAAGTTAAAGGAGCATTCTTAAAAAAACTGAGGTATTTAATTTATGTATAGACCCAGTGATTGGACAAAATAAACTTTAACATCCGTTCAGTTCTTGCCTAAGTCTATTGACCAGAATCCACCGAAAGGACTTAGATCCAATTAGCAAGGGCAGGAAGAGAAACTTTTGTGAGTTCTCTGTATCTCCATGCACATTTGTCCCTTAAGCTATTAAAGCTATTATTGAGTTCAAGTTGTCAGGAAGGCTGTATTCTACTTTCCTTCTGTGGAAGTGTTGTTTACATTGCACAACTGGCTAATGAATCAAGGCCATCAGCTAATCACCATGCTATTACATGGGATGATGATCCGAGTCTAATTTTCAGACAGTATGTCTGGATAAGCTTTCCTATAAAGCATATATAACACAGGATGGTTACAGATGTTTCTGCTTCTGAAATACATATGTGAAATGTATGTACGAAGACAAATATGCAAAGGACCACATCATATTGGCGAACTTGGAAAACTCAACTGACAGCATAGACCTTTAAGACAGGAATCTTAATGACTGGAGCCAGTTGTCTCTTGCAAAGAATGTAATACATGATTTCTAAACTAAAATTGAAAAATATTTATTGCTAGCTAGTTATGTTCACAGCTCTCATGTGATTCCTTTTCCTTTTCAAGTGCATCCCGATTGATCTAAATAGGGCTGGAATGGTGCTATCCATTATCACCATCAAATAGAGCCCATGTGCAGGTGGCATATTGAGCTAACAAGCTGTGATGCCATTGGCAGGAGCAACGCCTCCAGAAGGCAGAGCTGCTAGGGACTATTCTCCGTGTTGCCCTTTTGGCAGATTTGGGGCTGTTGATCAGTAGTTGCCTTGGTGTCTGGGGTAGCCAGGGCGTAGCTTAACAGTGGCAGAAAAGCACACCCTGTCAGAGGCACTCGCATCATGATTTTCCAAAATGAAGCCTAAACCTCATAGAGTTAGTTCTATGTTTTTTTTTTTAACCTCAAAAACTTTATTAACTTTCTAGAGGATAAACGTTCTGTTTTTTTGTCCACAGAAAAA
Source organism: Cricetulus griseus (assembly GCF_003668045.3). Classification (NCBI taxonomy): domain Eukaryota; kingdom Metazoa; phylum Chordata; class Mammalia; order Rodentia; family Cricetidae; genus Cricetulus; species Cricetulus griseus. The sequence continues at coordinate 31,607,895 of NW_023276806.1, forward strand.
TATCCAAGCCTGAGATCATGTTGCCATCTGCTCTTGAACTGTTTTGTTACTGAGCCTCTAGATCAGTATTATTCTTTGGAAGGAGGAAGGATATTTGATACTGCTTCAATTTTCATCCTGCCCCACTGGTGAAATCTTTCCTGGTTCTCTGTATGAGAAGATTTTATGAGTTTTGTTTTTCTGAAGCTTCATGAACAAAGAAAAGTTGGTGGGCATTACGTGTTTTGAAAGCCTTAGGAACTGAGCTGCACCATCAGGGTGTGGAATCTTGGTCAAGAGATGGAGTAATGGGGGATGGAGAGATGGCTGAGAGCCTAAGAGAGGGTATTGTTCATTCAGAGGAGTCTAGTGTGAGTCCCAGCATCCATATCAGTTGGTTTATAACTGCTTGTAATTCTTGATCAGGAAATTGGATATCCTCTTCTGGTCTGTACACACACACACTCACACAGAGGTAAGCATTTTTTTATAAGAAAGGGAGTACTAGTGATATTTGTTGTTTGAAAAAAAAAACACTTAGAGCTTTGCAGTGTTGGGGCTGGAGTCATGTATCAGACATTAGGGTTTCTTTAAAATATGAGATGAAGGATTCAACAAATATTTTGGAAGTTAAATCAATTGCTGTATGTTGGGGATAAAGATGGTGCCAGACTCATAGATTTAATGACTGGGCCACAGTAGAAAGTGGCTCTCAATCTTTTTTATAACTTAATTGAGAAAAGAAGGAGGCAATGACTATGTGCCATTATTCTACTATGTGTTCTCCATATGCCCAACTTATCAATGATTCCCATTGATTCTAGGAGTCACTCAGTTCTCTCTCTTACTCTTTATTTTTCTTTCCCATTCTCTCTCTCCCCCCTTTGAGACACAGTCTCATCTAACCCGAGGCTGCCCTTGAATTCCTGATCCTCTTGCCTCCATATTGTAAGTCCTGGGATCATAGGTGTGTGTCATCATGTCCAGCACTATATTCAAGTAAAAATAGTACAAGCTAATAGGGTGTCTTTCTTCTTAAACTCATCCTTTGCTTATAAGTCTGATTTCTAATGTGTATGTCAGAGGATCTTGCAGGATTGTCTCAAAATGCACAGTTGCAGGCATTCTAACCTTTTACACCATTAGCCCTTTGTCTAAAAGAAGGAAGGGAGTGCCAATAGGAACACAGAGAAGTTGTCTTGTTCCTTCATATTGAACTCGAGCACATACTCCAGGGTCCTGCCTATTACCTTTGGGGATAATAATACTCTTCATTTCCTGGTCCACAGGTAGCATGAATAATATAAACCCACAGACAGACATTGGAGTTCAAACTGAAGATCAGAGAAGCTTCATGAACAAAGAAAAGTTGGTGGGCATTATGTGTTTTGGAAGCCGTAGGAACTGAGCTACACCATCCTGCAGGGAGCCAGCCAGTAGAGAGTTCTCATCTCTACAAATGCTCAGACCAAAAGGGGGATCCACTGAACCTCAGGTTGCATCTCCAGACTGCGCTGCTCTCCACCAAGCCTCAGAATCCTAGACTGCCATGCTCTCCTCAATGTGGCTGGAGATGAATTGCCACATGAGACCCTTTGCTTCTTCCTTATATACCACTCTAGTGGTGGTAGTAAAGGCATGAGCTCTATTATTCTTTTAGACTTATTCACTCTTGTGTAGCCCTGGGTGGCCTTCAACTCAGAGAGATCCATTTGCCTCTGTCTCCTGAGTCCTGGGATTAAAGTTGTATGCCACCACTGCCCAGCCTCTATGGCTGTCTAGGGTGGCTGGTTTTGCATTTTGATCCCCAGGCATGCTTTATTTAATCATAAACAATAAAACACCACATCCACATACTCAGGGATGAGAGGAAAGAGTGTATCTTTTCAGCCTACCCAAACACCTCATTTTAATCTACTTAGTCTGTGTGCACCCCTTTCCCCATTGGTGATGTACTCTACTGGCCTTGATGCTTATTAGCTAAACCATGGCTAGACTGCTGTCTCTCTTCAGTGTTCACTCTGTCTGAGGCCCTGAGCTGTGAGTTTTTAGTGCTCATGCGCAGGAAAGCTGCCCCCACAGCCACTCAGAATTACTTTCCTATTGTTTTTGAACTTTCACTTTTAAGATTCTTAAATTGTATTCACCTTGTCCTAAGTCTGGTTCTTTTATAGACTTTAAGTAGCTTGAATAAGATCATAACTTACGTGTCTTGTTTTGTTACTGTTCACCTTACCACACAACCATTTTAGTGAAGGTTTTTGACTCAGCATGGAAAGTAGCCCAGAATGAACTCAACATCTCAATGCTGCTTCAGCTTCCTGAGTGTCAGAGTTATAAATGCCCACTGCTGTGCTCAGTTCTGTATTTCCTTTCTTTAAGTTATACTGGTTTTCCTTCTCATTTCTCTAAATTCATGAGTCAGTGTTGAAAGTAATCTGATCAGGCCCTTTCCTTTGCACTCAGCAACCTCCTTGTATATTTGCTTTTTTGCATGTCACAGATATGCAAATCCATTAAAACAAAAACCACCAAACCCAACCAAAGATGAAAACATGAAACAGTTTATTAAATGAGGAGTGACCCAGTGACCATTCTGGTGCTCTTAATGCTTGATTCTGGCCCAGTCAGTTCTTACTCACCAGGATGGAATTTTCAGAACTTATTACCTTGCTGCATATCTCTGTGGCCTCTGAGACTATATTGTGACAATGGACTTGCTTGCACGTTAGTCACTTTAATCCATTCCTGAGATCACAACTCCGATGGCCTACTCACCTTCTGTTAGGCTCCACCTCCCAACAGGGCTACACCGGTGATTAAGATTCTAACACATTGGAAAACATGCTGGAGAGGGGCCAGTCTCTGGTGGCAATCTAGTGGGGACATTTTCTCAACTGACATTCTCTCTTCCAAATGACTGTAACTTGTACCAAGTTGACATAAAACTAGCCAACACCAGAAGCCAACCAGCTATAAGTATTTACAACAATTTATTTTATATATCTTGTATTCTGAATTAATTCACTTAGGCTACTTATTTTTTTTTCTGAAAATGTCTGTCTATAAAATGCTGAGGCTTTTTTGTTTGTTTGTTTTGGGTAAGGTTTAGGTGATATAAAAGTGGTTTATGGCTGCTATAAGAACATAGGGCTGAAACTTCATGGCTTAGCATGAGAGATGGTTTTGTTGATGGTGGCAGGGGAGATGAATAACTTTTGTATCTTCTTTTTGTAGCTAATTGTCCGTGGAGCCAAGTTTACACTGGTTTGTTTAGAGACAGATTGATAGCACACCTCTTCCACAAACATTTGGTTTCTGTGATCTTCCTATCAGTTGGCATCCAGGAACCTATCCCAGGAAGTAAGAATATGGAGATAGTGAGGGATAGGACACTTCAACAGACCATGCTTGAAAGAGATGTGGTTTCTGCTTATGTCCTGAGCCCCAGTGTGTGGTCAAATCAAAAGGGCTAGAAAATGAGGTCTTTCATAGGAAACACCACAAACAATACTTCTCTGTGAAAGACAGTGTGGAGTTTTGGTGGACCTCTGATTTCCTTTGCCATGGGAGGAGAGTTACTGTGACTATTGTATTCAGACAAAAGTGAAATTTATCCTTGGGTGATGGTGTTGGAAATGTGGTCATAAAAATGAAACTGAAGTGTTAAACCCGCAATTGGATAAGTTTAGGAATATTGCTTTATACTCAGAGATGTTTTGCTGCCAAGTAGTATCTCATTTTGATGATTAAGGAGATGCTTTTGATTGTCTGAAGTTTAAAGCAGTTGTTTCCCTGTCCCCCATGCCTTTTTTTTCAATAAAGAGCTGAAAGTCTCTTTCTGTGGCTGCTAAAAAAGTCTCCTAACTGAGATGATCCTTTTTCTACAAACATATATTTCCGACGCATCACCTCCTTATAACGATATAAGGCATGTACAGTCTGTGATGCTCATTTACTACATTCCTGTGTTTAAAACTAACCATGAGGCTGAGATGGCTCAGTGGTAAAGGCCCTTCTGATCCTTCCTGACTTCTTGGAATAGGTCCCCAGAACCCATGTGGTAGAAGAAAGAGCCAACTCCTGTAGTTTTCTCAGCCTCCCACATGTGTGCGTGTGTATGTTTGAGCACATGCAAACACATACATGCATACACTGTTTTTTAAAAGTAAAGAAAAAACAGTAACTGTACTGTCATTATATTTTCTAAGTACTTTTAAGCCCTATGGCAGTTGAGCCCCTCAGTGACTTTTTGATAACATTAGAATAGTTATTAATTATTAGCCATCCACACTGGATGAAGAATATGAATCTCATTTACATCACTAGCCTAAAATTCTTTGAATGGTCAAGGTTAAGTGAGAGCTTACATTGTATAATTTTTTTTCATTACCCACTGTGATGAATGGTACCCATCTGGACCCTGGAAAGGATCACTAGTTTAGGTTTTTCATTTACACAATCTATAAAAATGACCATTGATGCAAGTGGTGTGAGAGTTAACCAAGGTGACCAAAATAACAGATCAGCCTGGTTGGGTTTTTATTTTGCTGGTATAGTCAGAGCTTATGTAGTAGCTTCTAAAGTGTATGGAGTAAAATGACAAGAATAGGCAGTTATTAAGATGCATAAGTCATCAAACCAGGAGCTCTGATCTATTCCTACTTGAGCCCACAGCTTTACTAATGCATTTCTAGATGGACCTGGATTAAAAAATATTCAAAGATGCCTTTATTTATTTGAAAGATGTCAGTGTGTGTGTGTGTGTGTGTGTGTGTGTGTGTGTGTGTGTGTATGTAGAAAATAAAGGGCAAAATAGAGAGAGAGATCTTGGGTGGCTGGTGTAAACTAGGATAGTCAGGGAAGCCTCCTCACTCCTCAAGTAGGTGATATTTGATTAGAGGCTGGGAAACAAGAGGGAGTCACCTCTGTGATGGCACAGTAAGTGGCTTCCTGCAAGAGGACTTGCAAGCTCAGAGTTCCCTTGAAGGGAACTGCCTGACCTGCAAGTAAGGATCAGAAAGGCCAGCAACTCTGGAGTGTGGAGAGCAAGATGGCCTGGGTCGAAGTCAGAGGAATGCTGTTGAGAATAGAAGCAGAGGTGACTGAAGCAGCACACAGCCCCTAACTTCAAGAACTTCGTATTAAGCTGCGTGTCTTGGTGAATTCCTGCAATGCAACAATTATGAATGAGGGAATCAGGAAGCCTGGAAAGTTGAGGCTAGGGATTATGTAATGAGAGCAGAAGGAGGGAAAGATAGAGTAGAGCGAGAAGGGGAGAGAAGAAGGAAGAGGAGTGGGAAGTTGTTTGCATTAGAACATGCCCAGGTAAATGTGCCATAAGTCACAACTAATTGTGATAGGTGCTGTTGTAAAGCGGCAAAGCTCAGTAGGCATTGTAAGTGAATGCATTTATCAGACAGTGCTATGGAGTAGGACAAAGGATTGGGATGGGGTTCAGGAAGCCCGAGGTGGGAAGGTCATTCTCAACAGAGAACAGCACAAGGAGTTGTGAGAGGTTCTGGTGTTTGTAGTGCTTGTCAAGATGTTTTATGCAACAACAAAACAAACAAAAGCCACCTGAAGACACTAGAAAAACATAGGAAGTCAGCGTGGGAAGTAAACTGGAACCAAACCATAAAGTTCCAAGGGAAGAAAAAATATTTTAAATGCATCATTGCTCCCTTTTCAATGGAGTTGCTTTATTCCCCAGAAGTCGAAGACTGTTCCAGTATATTCAATTATTGTTTCATTCTATTGCTGTTTGCAACTCTTTCAAGAAGGGAAAATGACTAACAACCAAGGGAGTGACTTATCTATTTTCTCAGCAGTTGTAAACAGAACTTACAGGGCTGTTTAATTTTTAGGTTTTGAGATAAAAATCACTACATCCACATTCTACTAATGTCATTTAATAATTATTTAGTTTTGGAAAATGATTAGGAATTCTTCCCTTCCTGGATTCCAGAGTTCTAGGATAAAGAACCTTAGTGACCATATGAACTTCCTGCTCGTCTAACTTCTTGGGAGAGGTCTTTTTTTTTTTTTTTTTTTTTTCGAGACAGGGTTTCTCTGAGTAGCTTTGGATCCTATCCTAGCACTCACTTTGGAGACCAGGCTGGCCTCGAACTCACAGAGATCCACCTGCCTCTGCTCCTGAGTGGCGTGTGCCACAAACACCCGGCTACCTCATGCATTTTATATGGCTGTTATTACTGCTTAAAATCCACTCACTTTGTTTCCTTGTGTAATGGCTGGATCTTTTAAAAGTAAATTATGAACAAATCCTAGATATTTATTTATAAGTTTATTACATTTACTTGTTGTGTGTAGGGGGCATGGGTGCTCTCTGCTATGGGTCCAGGGATGCAGTTTCAATGTCAGGCCTGGGTTGCAAGCACATGTCTGTATCTGGTGAGTCATCTGTATGGCCCTAAATTCCAGGTTTTAAGTTTCCCTAATGTGTTGCTTTAATCTCTGAACCTCAAAAGACAGGTTGCATACTGATTGCATTGGTTCTCCTTTTGCAGACTCCACATTTCTAGATTTCTTGGAAGCATGGGATGCCTTCTAGAAGTTAGACACCCGAAGCAGACTCAGGAGTGTTGCTCACTAATGAATTATGAGGTGATGTTCCCCTAATTAGAAGGAGGAGACAGTGTCATGGGAACAGCAGGTTCTGGGGCTCTGAGGGAGCCCCCAGAGGCACCCCTGGGAATTTTCACAGGTGCCGTTCTGGCTGTGCTGAAGGCTTTTCCTTGGGGGCTGGCCACTCTCACAGTTCATTTAAGAGTAACGACCAACAGCTGGGCTGATTGCACAAACATTCTATAATATACATGTTCACGTGAATGAAACATTGCTTTCACTCTGATTTTTCAAACATTTTATTTACTTATTTTTAGTTAAAATATGAGTGTGTGGGTAAATTTACCATGTGTATGCTGGTGCTTTTGGAGTTGAGAAGTGGGCGTCCGATCCCCTGGAACTGGAGTTACAGATGGTTGTGAGCCACCAAATGGGTGCTAGGAATGGAACTGGGGATTCTGAAAGAGCAGCCGGTGCTTTTAACATCTGAACAATCTACCTAGCCCCTTCAAGAATAAATTTAAAGAGGAAGTAGCAACTTATATAAAGTGGAGATTTGTGTGGTGTTCTGTTAATGCCTGCACCTCTAAAGCTAAAGGTGGATTGTACCTTATTATCTGTAGTCCCATTTTAATGAGTTTTGCATGACAAACGAGTATTTTAATATCTTAATAATTTCATGAAATACAATTTGAAAACAAACGTTATGTGTTTTCAAAACAAGTGAAGCAGAAGTTAAATGACGACACAGCTGCCACTGGTCTGTAGTTGTGGCCCTGGTGTCCATTCTCCAAGTGCCACGTATGACACTTGGAGTTTCATGCCTTACAGAGAGTAGGAAAGTTCAGGGAAGTGGGTGATCTCTGCTTAAATATCGACTTTGCTCTTTCTGAGCCAGAGCTTTGCTCCATGTAATTCCCAGAGCACAACAGACACCTCCATGGCTTGAAACCATGACATTTCATCTTTTCTCATTCTCTTGTGGGCTCCTATGGCTTTGCTTCATGCTGGCCTTTGGGCGTCATTCTTGGATGTAGTTTCCAGAAATCCCACTATCCACTAACCAAAAGAAGTCATAGGCCCACCCTAACCTCATCTGGCAGAAAATAGTTCCTTCTTTATGGGAAGAACTGTAAACATTTCATGATGTATGAAATCTGTTATGACTCTGTATTGATTTAATTGTCAATGTTTGTCCCATTTTGTATTATTCCAAAACATAAGAATGTTAGAAAATAAAACTTGAGACTCTCAGAGAGCCTAGATGATGAAAGGAGAGATCCAACCCCCACAAGCTGTCTTCTGACCTTCACATATGTGCTCAGTAAATAAACAAATAAATAAATTATAGTAAATATCCTGTATAAAAAAATCTTTAGACTCTTGACCTGTAAAGCGTGTTTTCTAATTTTAACCTGCTTTAACATTATGAAGAAGACAATGCTTTATAAAGAGAAAATAAGCATGAAAGTGCTTTGAAAAATCTATTGGCAGAACAATCTGTAACCCAAGATGTTATTACAATACAAAGGTTCTAGGATTCTAGGTGAAGAGAGAGTTCCATTGACTTTGAAAAGAAATCATGAGAAAGTGATATGAACATTATCTTCAGTTCACTGGGCGTATTGTTTTGTCTTTGAAAGGAAGAAAAGCACCAATAATGTTTTTCTGAAATATGCACAATGGAGTGGCAATTTTTATTTAGTGTTGTATCATTTGTGTAAGTAAAATCAAGCAGCGAGTAACAGTTGTGTGAAGAGTCTCCATCCCTTGGGTAGCTAATAGTATTAGAGTCAGGTGCACTCATGCAAAATGTCTTTGGAACCATCTAGTAGGAAGACAATGGCTTTGACTAATGTAGATACCTGCTTCCTCAAAAAGCACCTCCACCACCATGAGATTGTTCAGATTAAATCTTCTTTTCCGATTGCTTTAGCCTTGAATATAGTTTTTATAAAAAGCTAAGATCTCTGATAAGCAACCATTTTATATCATATATTAATACTCTTAACTCTCTTTCCAAAATTTGATTCCTTTTGGCATGCCAAAATACTATTGCAGTATGCAAAATTGAGTTAGAATATCCTAAAGGATTGTAACCAAATGGGTTTCTTCCTCAGAGTTCTCCTTTTGAATGGGTGGGTGTGCCATTTTAGTGCTTTATTGGAAGAGATTCTTCACAATTACCCTGAGAAACCTGTAACTGTCATAGGATAAAAAGCTTGCTGTTATGGGTTTGTTCTTTATTTTTGCTTGGTTTTTGTTTTTGTTTTTGTTTTTGTTTTTGTTTTTGTTTTTGATACAGGGTTTCTCTGTGGTTTTGGAGGGGTTTGTTCTTTTTACTGGGTTATATATGCATATCTGCTCAAATTGCACCCTGCACCGGGAATCCTAGGGCTTAAAAAATACTTAAACTTCAAACCACAAACACATCCCAGTTTTCTCAAAATATATTTTAAAATTGAGTTCGTTACTATCAGAAGATTTTCTATAAAAATTTTGAAATTCTTATGTCTGTCTGAAAACACTGCAACATCAAGCTAACCTTATGGCTTGAACGTAACGATTTGAAGCTGATTCGGATGGGGATGGGCTACATACACCCTGGTCACCATCACCCACATCCCATGCTTACATAACCTGCTTGGCTGTGTTTGGTGTTTGAGTCTGAGCCAATGACAGAATAATGGCTAGAAGGAGCCAAACACTCCTCTGATGTTTAATAATTGAAGATAATTTGGGAGCTGCTATTAGGGATGTTGATTTTTGCATCAGTGATAAGAATGGAGACTCTCAGGTAGATGTGTAGGAAAAAAGGATTGAATTTTAGAACTCTTCTGCCTCCTCAAGCCCTGATAACAGTAATATAGATTGCTTGTAGATGATCATGAAAGCCAATCTTGGCAATGATACTCCGGCACAGATTGTACCTGCTGCTTTAAAAAAATCTTGCCTATCAGTCATCATTACCAGCACATTGCTATCCAGGCCAACACAACCTGAAAAGTTTGACCTCCCTTAATGTCCTTGTAAAGCTATAAAGTGGGGGGAGGGGGAGGGGATAATTGTAATTCCGAATTACCTTAAACTCTTGAATTTTAAAATTTAGTCAAATTAAACCATGCATAGTCAAATCTTTTGATCAAGTGTTGGATTGGCACAATCTTTAGGAATTTTGATATATGATCTGATCTGCATTTTTAAAAAATGACTTCTATTTACGTATATGAATGTTTTGCTTGCATGAATGTATGTGCACTGTGTGCATGCCTGGTACCTGCAGAGGACAGAAGAGAGTGCCAGATCCCTTGGAACTAGAATTGCAGGTGATTGTGAGCCAGTGTGTGGGTGCTGGGAAGCAAACCTCAGACCTCTGCAAGAACAAGCGCTCTTAACCACAGAGCCATATTTTCAGTCTCTTGATTTGTATTTTTAAATTGTATGTTCCACAATTTGGTCATTATCAAACTCATCCAAAATCTAGTTATCATTTTCATAGGAGTTGGAAAATTTGATGCTGATTAAAAAGTAATGTTACACAAATGAGTATATTTCTGCTTTTGAAATCAGAGAAACAAGATGGGTTGATACTATAGAAAAATTACCCAAATTGTTTTTTATCCACAGTAACTAATGTCAGGGAATACCTGTGTTTGTGCCAACACCGGGGATAGATAACAGTCCTTCGATGAGACACGGAAACACAGAGAGACAATGACTCTTGTGTAACTTAACAAAACACAGGGTTTTGTTTACCATGGCCTTGTTTCCAGGTCTGTTTCCCTCACCTCTTAAACACATGTCACAGCTGCCACCAAATTCCAAAATGGTCTTTTTCAGTGTTTTAAAGTTAGCTTTATGACAGTCTGAGATGTAAGGATTTATAATCATAGATATTATAATGATAGGCAACAAAATTATCCAGAGTGAAGATAGATGGAAACTGAAATTTCCTTATAAAACTAAAACATATGTTGCTGTTGTCATGGCTGCTCTCATCTGATGCTGTCTGAATTGTGTCAGTGTACTCAAAGTTATTTTTAGGATGTGGGAATGTGCAAAGATGAAAATCAGGCTGAGGATATTTGAGTTTATTTAGGATGGCATCTGGCCACAAAATACAAGTCTCACTATACAAAATAACAAATACATTGTAACATTTAATATAGTGTGGAGCCGACTGAGGGCTGGGTGTGTGTGAACATGAGCAGTAGTACTGAGAAGCTTCATGGCCGCCCTGGGGGTAACAATGACATAAATCTCCACTAATTCAAATGTCCTCACACCAGCAGTTTGACAGACCTGGGAGCTTGAGATGTGAGAAGTTCCAGACCCCAGAGCTACAGCCACAGAATCTGTATACCCATGGCGAATTCTGTATGCACTAAAATTAGAGAAGCACCAGGCCAGAGACTGGATTCCAACTCCAATTAGCTCTGTAACCTCTAATAACTTACTATGTTATGTATTTTAGTTCCCTTCATCTCTTGATAGTGACTAAATGTGAATTATGGACAAATTTAGTTGTATATAAAGGAGAAATAATCCTGTCTACCTCATACTGTCATAAGAATTAAATGAGATAATTGTAAAGTATGTGGGATACTGAAGACATGACTAATAACTGTGCAGTGGTTATTTTAGTTATGTTTTCTCCATGTACAAGGTTATCCTATAGATTGCATGACAAATGGGTTAAGAAATCAGTCTCAAAACTTCATGTATAGATACATACATTTAGCTTTTAAAATAAGAGGAGACTAGATGTCTAAAATCACTTAAAGAGCCCAACAGAACAGACACTGGAGCCAGATTAAACTAACCGTGTTCCTTCTCAGTTCTTTTGACTCTGAGTTGGTCATTTAACTTCTTTAGATTTTGTGGCTGCCATATAACATATAATATGTTTGAAATTGCTTTAGTACAGTTTTTTAGATCTCTAGAGGAGTAATGGTGAGGTACTGTCCACACATTATCTGAATCTGTGAGAACAGTGATGCAGGGCCAGTTTGCTTGAGGTTTCACAGTACCAGACTGGGTATTTTTAGAAGTTCCAGAAAACACTTCTCATTATTAACTTTCTGCTTTAGCCACAGGCACATGTCCATATTGCCAGCTTCTAATCCCAAGTTCGTTGTCTACAGGAAGCAATTGCTACTTGAAAATCTCTCCCATGTGTAACAAGTTAACACGTGCTTTAAAGTTCCAGATAAGGGGCAGCTGTTGTGGTGCACATCTGCAATCACGGCATTTAGGAGGCCGAGGAAAGGGAATTCTGAGTTCAAGGTCACTCTGGGTAGCTTGTGGAGTTCAAGACCAGCCTAGCCTATGTAGCAAGACACTATCTCAACGAATAATAGAACAAAAATTGTTCAGAAAGACTGCTGTTGCCTTCTTTGGAAAGCTGTTTTTCTGAGTGGTACAGAGGCCCTCTTTTCAAATCACTGCAGACATACAACAGCTCTTCACAGAGTGACAGAAAGGGACTTCGATCTAATACTCTTCATTTAAAAATTCACTCAGGGGGCTGGGCATAGAATGCCACAGATAATGCCCTTCCAGCATACATAAAGCCCTGGCTTCCTTGCCAGCACCACACAGAATAGGTGTGATGGTATGTGCCTGTAATTCCAGCACCACTGAGGCAGAGGCAGGAGGATTAGAACTTCAGGTCATCCTTAGCTATATAGTAAATTTGAGGCCAACCTGGGAATACATTAAGACCTGGTCTCAAAAATCAAAATGAAAAAAAAAATCCATTGAAATTGGGTTCTTTTCTTGTTTGGTAATATCTTGTAGCAAAGTATTACCTCAATGATAACCAAGAACTCAATACTCCCTTGTTGGCTTGAAAACTTGCTTCCAATTCCCTGTTACCTTGGACCTAACTTGTGTCAGGATGTTTTTAAGAATAATAAACCTTCTTGGACCTTTCCTTGTTATGCTTTGTTTCTCGTTCTTAATTGGTGATAAAAAATTTTCTTAGTGAGCATGCAGCCAACACATTGGATAAATGTTTAAAATGAGTTGCACTTTGAAGTGAATGTAAAATAAATTAAGCGATTTTCATCGTTTATTCGTCTGAAAATCACACCCCACTGAAGAACCTTATCATTTTAAAATAAAGGGAGAAAGAAAAGAAGAAAGAGCAGTTTCTTAAAAATTGGGGAGTGCGATTTTGCTTAAGCATTGGTTTCATAAATAGATAATAAGCTTTCTTATCAACACATCTCTGAAACAAAGACTCCAAGTCATTAGGAAAGAGACTGTCTCAAGAGAACCATGCCCACACAATAAGGATTAAAAATGTGGTCATGGATCTAAAGGGAGAGCTTTGGTTACAGAATCAAAACAATTATTTCCAGCATTAAGAGGACCAGAAGGAATCTACTGCAATAATAGCTATTGTAAAGTTAAAGCCATAGTAAATTCCACTATCTTTTATATTTGCATGTTTTATAAGATGTCACTGACATGCATATTCAATATATTCTACTAAATATAGTGAACAATTTGATGCGTTTTGACATATGTATAGACCATAAATCTATCACTATAATTAAGAAACATATTTAATTACCTTGGGGTGGATAGATATGTTTAATTGATAGGTTAAAATTAGATTCCATATTTTCCCAGCCAAATTCTATCCTTATGCTGAACTTTAAGGCATATGGATAGATTTGTACGCATTTATTTATGTGTATACAAAGAGTATTGTTTTTGTTGCTATGGTTCAGGGGGCTGTTGTTTTGTTTTAAAATTTAGGGTGTGGCTAGGATGCATACTGCAGCATGACTGGCCTCCAGTGGCAACTTTGAAGAATAGCATCTTTGCTGAATCTGAAGCCACAGTAGAAAACCAGGATCACATGCTAAACATTTAATTGGTGGTGGTGGATGAAATGGACGGTTAGATCGTCCATAAAGGCAAGTAGGATTTTTCTCGATTGTCTTGGACTTGCCCTAGATTGAAAAACATTCTGAGGCTGATGATGCTTTAAAGCACACATTGCTCAGGAAATTTCTTCGTGGAAAACACACAGATCTATATTGGTTTTCATTTTCTAATTTATAATTTAATGGCAAGGAACTTTCAAATAAAAAAACAAACACTGTCCAGTGAGATTAGCCATACTTAACATCTATACATTTCAGTGAGTGCTGTATATTTAGAATAGCCATTCTGAAGATGTGGAGCTTTGAATTGGATTTTATATTTTCAGTATCAGTTATTTTTCTGCACTTAATTCATTTTCTATGACAAGAGATTGATTTCCCTCTATCCATCTTCTTTCTATAGCATTGATACATCAAAATATTTGTTTGTCAATTTCTCTGATTTGTGCCTTCTTTCTTATAGCTTTGACTAAGTATTCCAAAAATACTTAGTATTCCAAGTTGTACAAATGGAAATTATATTGAAGAATTGCACATAATATTCGAGAAAGTACATAAAATTGGAGAAAGATAGCATTTTCAGTTTTATTGGTTTTTAATGTAAAGCTATTCTGATAGTGATTTTGGGTGATGAGAGAATTGCATGTGATTAACATCAGGGCAGGAAATAGTCAGATCTTGAGCTGTTCTGTTTTTAGCATATCCATTCACAAGTCCTTCTGTTACTCTAGTGTTGTCCTCAGTAATGGAAGGAGAGCTCATCAATATGATGAGGACCAGGTAAAAAGTTTAGGTTAGAATAAGTGAAGCAGACAGCATGTGCTTTTTCTTGTATAACTATGTATATGTGCATGCAGTAACTTCTCACTGTCTACACATGGTTCTCCTCTGGGTTTTGTACATGTTGGCTTGTAATGTTGTGATTCAGGCATTGAAAGATGGAGATAGTACTCAAGGGTAGATAATTCAGAAAGAAAAGAAGTTCTATTAGCTCATTATTCTGGAAGGCTAGGAGCATGGTGTAGGGAGCTGCAGAAAACCGCACCCAAAAGATGGCGCCGGTTTCCGCCCTCCGCCAGCCCGACGGCGAGCGCTCTCTGTGTAAACAACTCCAAATATGGCAAAGGTCATGTATCCTCTTAATTCTGCTTGGAGACAACCTATCCTGGCGCGCCACGTAGGGTTAGGTGATTGGTAGATGTAGACTATATCAAGCCCCGTCTCCCTCGGCCCGGGGCCGCCGCCTGCCGCCGCCATTATACATTGTACAAAGCAAAGAGGTTCCCGATTAAACTGTGTTTGAAGAAGATTCCTCGGTGTGGCGTCTTTCTTGCTGGTCAAGGGTGGACGCCGCAGCATGGTGCAGGATCTGCTGGCTCCAGGTGAAATCTGCATGCTCCTCCATGAATGGCAGAGAAGCATGAACATATAGATGAGATCACATATGAGGGGCATTGAGGAAATATAATTCACTTTAGCTGAATAATACAGTGCCATGACATCAAAAACATGTTACTAGGAAAAGGGTGTTTACTCCATTTCTGATCCCATCACCTCCTGAAAGCCCAAGACTCTCCAACACTGTCATGCTGGTGAGCAATACAACTTGGAGTATTCAAAACATGCAGAACTCCAGAGTTTCTTGGACTGCATTTGCCATAAATAGAAACAAAATGAATTTAATAGTGGAATACTTTCTGTCTCCAGAAAAGCCTGCTTTGGGAAAGCCTCCATTCAGCATCCTGGTATTTTAGGAAGCTCTTCAGGTCGGTGGCATGTGTGTCCATAATAAGTCTGGAGAGGCACCTCACCAGTTCTTTATAGTGCCAAGGGACTCTTTCCGTTTCTTCCACTGCCCACTGCTCTGCTACCAGAAGCAACTCTGGTCCCAGCACCTATGGTGGATTCATGTGATTTCACTGGAACTTACTTTCCTCATGTTACTATGCCAACAGGCTGAGAAAGTAGTCTACCTGTTACCTTACAGGGCTCATCTCAAATCTGTAAAAGTCCACCAACTTTTGTATAAGGACCTATAACCTATGACAGGAGTTAGATGCCCAATTTGGTGGTCAGTCTCCCTGTTTTATGAAGAAGACTGTGATGAATGCTCCTCATGACTTACTTCTTCATCCATGTGAATGTGGTCTTCACAGAAGGGATGCAGAGGGGCTGAAGATGAGTCAGCAGTAACCCTGGCCAGGCATGTGAAATGTCCTGGGTGCAGTTGCAAACATCAATAAGCAAAAGAAAACAACAGCAATGGCCTGCCAATTCCCCAGAGAGCATTGGATGTCTTTATCAATTGTGATTAATTGATTAAACAGATCAATGTGTAAGGGCAATAGATTTTGGTATGTAAATTATTCATGATTCATATGTTTTATTATTATAATGGAGTTTTGCTATTTTCCCAAACAATAGGGAACTAGTATGGGGCTCATGTTTCGAGCTACCTAATTTTCTTTTTCTTTTTCCCCCCTGTAATTCTTTTTTTCTTTAAATTAGAAACAAGCTTGTTTTACGTGTCAATCCCAGTTCCCTCTTCCTTCCCTTCTCCCCTGCCCCCCAGCAGCTCCCTATCCCATCCTCTTTCTGCCCCCCAGGGAGGGTGAGGCCTTCCATGGGGAATCTTCAAAGTCTGTCATATCAGTTGGAGTGGGGCCTAGGTCCTACCCCTTGTGTCTAGGCTGAGAGAGTATCCCTCTTTGTGGAACGGGCTCCCAAATTCCATTTGTATACTAGGGATACATGCTGATATACTACCAGAGGCCCTATAGATTGCCCAGGCCTCCTAATGACATCCATGTTCAGGGGGTCTGGGTGGGTCCTATGCTAGTTTCTCATCTATCAGTCTGGGGTCCATAAGCTCCCCCTTGCTCAGGTCAGCTGTTTCTGTGGGTTTTCCCAGCCTGGTCTTGACACCTATGTTCATCACTCCTCCCTCTCTAAACTGGATTCCAGGAGTTTGGCTCAGTACTTAGCTGTGGATCTCTGCTTATGCTTCCATCAGCAACTTGATGAAGGCTCTAGGATGTGTATAAGGTAGTTATCATTCTCTTTATCTGGGAAGGGCATTTAAGGGGCTACCTAATTTTCATATAAGCTTATTTCCTGCAGTACCTGGATGAAAAACATTCTGTGTTTTACCGAAGGTTAACTCTGTTGAAGGAAATGTTTGTTTATTTAATTTTTAACAGGTTCTTAAATATAGTCTATTTTGACTTTAAGCCTGAGACCCTTCTGCAGCTGATTCCTAAGTGCTGGGACTATAGGCGCACAGTGTCATACCCAGGTCTGACTGATAATGATTTTTATATATAATGAAGAGAAAATGTAGACACACGTTCAAGAAGATAAAAAATTCTATAGATATTTGAGCACCACTGATTATTTGACTTGCTATGGAGCTAACTTTGAAATCAGGGTGATTGTTTAGTTTAAAGGAAAAATATCTACTGATGCTTTTCTTTTGCATATGCATGTAAGTACACATAGGTATGATTTGAGCAAAATGATGACTAAAGCCTGATATATCTTGTTAGTCAATAAATGTTGATCATAGGATGCTAGGCAGACTGTTTCAGAATTTATGTTTCCTTTCTATAGTTCTCTATAAAGGGAATTTTACATCAGTGAGTGTATTTTTAGAAAAGAAGAACCAAAATCCAATACCCAAAGGTTCTATCTTAGAAAACTAGAAAAAAGAGATGGGTATAAAATTAAGAAAAAGGAAAAAAAATCAACATATTAGAACAGATGTCAATGTAATTGAGAAAAATGAAAAAGAAAAGAAGAGTCAGTGAATCAAAAGGTTGCTTCATTGCAATGATTAATAAAAATGGTATGACTCTAGCTAGAATAACCAAGAAGAGAAAATGCAAATTGCTAAATGCAAATTGTCAGAAATGGGAGACGAACCATTATCATTGATCTCCTGGCAGTAGAAGAACCATAAATAAATATTATAGTCAACATAGTTGAAATGCATCAATTCCTTGTAACAACAACCTACCAAGATCCATAGGAAGAGAAACAGTTATATCAGTAAGCTTATACTTATGAAAGACATTGAATCAGTAATTGGTCTCCTAATAAAGAAAGCATGAGGCTAAGATGTATCAAATACTTAAAGAAGAAATAATCCCAATTGTCCATATCACATAGAAAATAAACATGCCAAATAAAAAATTAAAAAGTAAAAATGCAAGTGCTCTACTAATAGCTAGCTATACCCTCAGCTCCCAGTACATATCTGATAGGGGAGGTCCTTCTATTTGCTGTGAATATATGTTTCTCTTATTGTTGTAATAAAATGCTAATTGTCCAGGCAGGAAGTATAGGATGGATTGCCAGACCAGAAGAGGAAGGAGAGAGGGGCTGCCAGGGACACACCATGTAACTGCAGAGGGAGAAAAGAGGTCTGGGCATCACTGGTAAGTCAAGACAAAGATAATAGAAGTGGGTTAATAATTAAGAGAGAGCTAGCCAATAAGACTCCCCAGCCATCAGCCAAACAGTTTATAATTAATACTAGCCTCTGTGTGTTTATTTGAGACTGAAGGGCAGTGAGACCAGACTGGGCAGAAACTCCATCTACAAATGGCACCCAATGTAGGGCATGAACCCTCAACCTCTGAGATGAAGAGTCTCATGCTCTACCAGCTGAGCTAGCTGGGCCAGAAGCAAACTTTAAGAGAGATTTCCTGATTCAGAATTAGTGGCAAAACCACACGGCTCTTTTAAGAGGCTCTGCTACCAAACAATTAAATGGTGTTTATGAGCAGCCAGTGGCATTTTTCTTTGTGGTGACATAGACCTGGAAATTCTACAGTTATGCCAATAATCATGGCTCCTACAGTGCCTCTGCCATGCTAGACTCTCAGAAAGCCAATGAATAAGGTGGGGCCAGCTGCCACTTTAATTTTAGCCATGCTGTTCAGAAGATTAAAGACTTATGTAGTCAGGAAAAGAGATAGATACAGTAAAGACAAATTCAGAAAAACAAACCTCTAAACAGTTTACAGTATGTTTAAAAATACACACAGGGCAGGGAGACACCATTTAGCTGTTGAGGGAGCAAGAGATCCTGGAATTCTTCAGTAAGCCAAGACTATATAGATATATGTAGATTAATAGTTATGGGTTACTAATTAAGAGCTAGTCAGTAAGAAGCCTGAGCCATTGACCAAATAGTTTATAACTAATATAAGCTTCGGTGTATTTATTTGGGACTGAAGGGTGGCAGGACTAGGTGGAACAGAAACTCCATCTGCAATACCTCCATTATTGATTAAAAATACAATTTCAGAATATTAGGAATTTTCAACTTTCCAAATATTGTTTACAAAAAATCCCTAGTCAGGCAGTGGTGGGTGGCAAATGCCTTTAATCCCAGCACTCAGGAGGCAGAGGCAGGTGGATCTCTGTGAGTTTGAGACCAGTTTGGTTTACAAGAGCTAGTTCCAGGACAGCCTCCAAAGCCACAGAGAAACCCTGTCTCAAAACCGCACACTCCAAAAAAAAAAAAAAAAATTCCCTATAGCTAACATCATTTAAAATTGTGAGAAACAGCCGGGCATTGGTGGAGCACACCTTTAATCCCAGCACTGGGGAGGCAGAGGCAGGCAGATTTCATTGAGTTCGAGGCCAGCCTGGTCTCCAGAGCGAGTGCCAGGATAGGCTCCAAAGACACACAGAGAAACCCTGTCTTGAAAAACAAAACAAAAAAATTGTGAGAAACAAGCAGCTTTCCCCTAAAACTGGGAGCAAATCAAGACTCCTCCTCCCCCCAATTTATACTCAACAGCACACTGGAAACTTTGGGAACTGAAGAGATTCTACAAGAATTATTAAGTAGATGCTTGATTCTGTTTTTGTCATGGGAGGTCAAAAATGGTAGACACATTAGTGGTGGTGACTGGATACGTATACAAAGTCACCATTTTCAGTTATCAGCATTACTTCCAGTATTCTTAACCATCAAGCCAGATAGATGCTCATGCATCTGCCTGCCTGCCTGCCTGCCTATCTATCTATCTATCTATCTATCTATCTATCTATCTATCTATCTATCTATCTATCTCTATCTGTCTGTGATGAAGACCTTCATACACATGCAAGTCCTGAAGTGGGGAAGTCTGGTGTGGCTGATGCTTCATAGCCAAGAGATAGCAACAAAGATAGACCGGATAGTGAAGGAGTTAGGATTGTGTCTCAGCATAGTGGAGACTCACTGGTGTTGCTTAGGCCTTTGCTGAGCAGAATCAGATTTATAATTTAAACCTTTCATTCATTCATTCATTCATTCATTTAATTATCTTTGCAGTGAGGAGGATGAAGGAGTGGGAACGTATGAGCGGGGGAACTAACAGGAAGCTATTGTTTAAGGCTGGTTAAGAAGCAGCAATGTATAGTGTCTGAGGTTATGAAGAGAAAATATAGATAGAAGACACTTGAGTAACAAAATTTACAAGATTCAGGGAAAAGTGGCATGTGGACTACTCTCAGGTTTTTGCATTGTAAGCATTACAGCTCGGATGGAAAATATTCTGACACTCCAGAGCCAAGGAATACTAAGTGTTACAGCTTGGATGGAAAAGTATTCTGGCATTTGTGAGCCAAGGAATAGCACAGGTCATAGTAAGCATAGCAGCTTACAGTCCTGCTCTGGAGAAAGGCTTCCCCAGTGTAGCAGCTCTACTCTGGCATTATTGAAATTTGAAATCTGGAGGAGAAACACAGTTTGGAGAAAAATCCACAGGTACCTGAGGCTGTCTAAATGGGTGTGTCAAGTTGGTAGTTGAAGAGAGATGAGAGTCAGGGATAGGAACTATGCATTTGGCACAGATATGAGATTTGAAGTCATGGAAATAGATACTACAGCTGGAGAGAATAGGATGCAAAGAATGAGAAGAGAGAGAGTCTCAGGGCTTGTAGTGGATGAGAGACACAGCCTAGACACCAGCGGCCTTGTCAGTTCCCTCATGTAGGGTCCTGCAAAACCAGATCCTTCATTAGGCTGTGGAAGAAATTTTAGGATTAGTCATGGTGAGGCAAGTTAGTAAATTTAGACAGATACACAAGACGCTACACAACCTCAAGCCATGGTATGGGACTCTTGACAAAGTCTTGCTTAGATGTCTTTGTATTGGTTGTGTATAAGGCTATGTGTGTTTCTAACATTACATTGTTCACAAGATAAAAATGTACATTTTTTTTTTTTTTTGCTTCTTTGCTTTTTCGAGACAGGGTTTCTCTGTGTTGCTTTGGAGCCTATCCTGGCACTCGCTCTGTAGACTAGGCTGGTCTCGAACTCACAGAGATCCACCTGCCTCTGCCTCCTGAAGTGGTTTTGATGTCACCTACTACAAGGATTAACAAATCTCTGCTAGATCTGGTAGTTGGTTGCTTGACAAGGTATTTTTAGATGTCATGATCCACATTTCTGGAACATTCCCTCCTTTTCCCCTTTGTTTGCCTTGTCCCCAAGTTTCATGGCCTTCTCTACTTCCTTCTGCTCCTTTAGGGCTTCAGTTTGGTTTTGCTCTCTCTGTGTCATTATTATCTTTTGAGCTGAGACAACATTTATGTAGGGTAGGGAGAAGACTAGGGGTAGAAAATAGGAAGAAGGAAAAAGTTACCAAAGCATGGTGTTGAATTTTGTAGTAGTCTATATGATTGCCTTTTGTCTTTATTGTAGTTACATATTTACTTTTACCTACTTAGAAAAATATCTATCTACACATTTATTTATTTATTTATTTATTTATTTATTTATTTATGTTTTGAGAACTGGGTCTCACTGTGTAGCTCAGGCTTGACTAGAGCTACATCCCACCTGTGCTGGGATCACAGGTGGGATTCTCCTGAGCTGGCTTTTGTTTTGAGACAGCTTTTTGCTCTGCAGCTCTAGCTGGCCAGAAGCTCACTGTGCAGACATATGTTTATTAGTGATTCTGGTACTATTATTATTATTTGCTGTGTTGGGCACTGAGCATGTGTACATGCAGACTACCCTGAACTATACCCCAAGCCTCCACAGTAAATATGTTTTTACTATGTTACTCATTTCATCAAGTTCCCATAGATAATGCTCCTTTTTTTTTTTTGTTTACTCCATAAGTGAAGTGGTTCATTCCCAAAGTAGAGCATTTGCTGCAATACAGAGCATTTGTGTGGAATGTAAATACTGCATATTGGCTTAATTCAAGATGCCTGGGAACTTTCCATCCTTGTTCATATATGTCATTTTAAAATAAACAATCATAGAAGGAGAAGCCCAGCATGAGATGCTAATAAACAGAGGCTTTGATGGCCAGGAACTGAAGAGAGATAGGCTTCTTGATACAAAAACTAACTATTTTAAAAATATAACTATTTTAAAAATAGTGCTACCCAATACTACAGATTTCTTTTAAGTGGAAAATGTATTTGGAAGTAAGAGCAATGAATGTTAGTGATGTTGTAATGGTAATTTTTCAAAGTAGCCAAAAACCACTTCAGTATATGTCACTATGAATTTATTTTAAACGATTAAAATAATTTAGCATCCTGCTTAGCCACTAAGAAAAATTGAGTTAAAATATTGCTTTAGAACCTTTGAGGGAGGTAGTACCCTGAACATGCATCACTGAATATCATTTGTGTCTTTGATGACACATAAACATTTAAAGCAGAGGCATCTGCTGTGAATATCTTAAAAGTCAGCTGTCCAGAGTTGACAGTGTTGTCCATATTAGACATTTTCATTAGTCATTTTTCATTGTGAAGCAGAGGACATCTAAATATTTAAGAATTGGATGTTTAAACCTAGATTTATATTACAATAAAAGGCTGATATTTGGGTTTTGATATACTAAAAATGTATCAATTATATCTTTTGCTCTCTTTTTTTTTGTTAGGCAGTTTGATTTAAAGTACAAAGGATTTCCAGAACCTTGGCATTGGGTATGTGCTAGTTAGCTCCAAGCAAGTTAGCTGATAAGCTTCCAGGTTAACATTCGTCAGCAGTCAGCATGACCCTGGTAGTAGTAAATGAGGAGATGTGTTGGTCAGGTCTCTATCAATCCTGAGGTTAGGTATGAAGAGCGAAGCTTTATTTGGAGTCCTGACACTGGAGGTTTCTGTCTAAGAACAGTGGGCTGTGTTGCAGGTTTCCGTCTATGAACTGTGGGCACTGTTGCAGGTTTCTGTCTATGAACAGTGGGCTCTGTTGCTTCCAGCCAATGGGTGAGGCAACACATCATGATCTCATGTGACAGAATCAAGCTGCTCGCTTTGTGACTGGGAAGTGCAAGGAAGCAGAGAATTGAAGTGCTGTTCCAACAGCTCCTTCAAGGGCATTCTCCTCTATTTTGGCTCACCTTTTGAATATTCCAGCATCTCTCCATAGTACAAGCTGTCGATCGAGCCAGGGAATCAAACGTTCAACAGATGGGCTTCTGGGGACATTTAGGACACAAGCTATAAAGAACATAATGCTTACTTAATGTTCAAATTCTGTATGCTAATTGCTGAATACAGTCTTTTTTAAAAAAGTGCTGTGTTTGTGTGTATATCCCTGTATCTCTGTGTGTGTCAATGTTGTGTGTTGTGGTTTTGATGGACATGTGGGATTACTGGTTGGGAAATAAGAGTAACTGAAAACAGTTGTTCTGCTTCTAATTAAAAAAAAAATCCTTGAGGACCACATTCTCATAAAGAGATCTTGTATCACTTTGATGAAGAGGAAGGATTGTAAAATTTAAAAATTTGTTTGAATATAAACCAAAAGAGAAGGGAAAGAGAAGAAAACAGAGCAAGTAAACTGTGACTTGTGATGGATAACAGATAAGGGTAAGGAACATAATTTTGCCAACCTTGGAACCCATGCTGGCAGCATCTATTTGCAGTGAACCGTAGAAACTGAGCTATCTAGAACTGATGAACTCAGTGGCTGGGGAGAAATGGTTCCAAGAAAGAGATGCTAACCCAACCAGGTGAGGAAGCTCTCAGGTACGTGGCAAGGTTGTTCTAGATGACAGGCAGAATGTAGAAACCCAAGGAGAGAAGTATCTTTGTATTCAGTAGAATGATTGGCAGTTGATCACAGACACATCTTATCAACTGGGGGAGTGCTAGGGGTGTTACTAACCCCAGGTGGGAATGAAGTCTTTACCACAAAGTGTAACCCAGTCATCTGAACATATTCCATGGTGGGTTGGTCTTGCATTTTGGAAACCGCAAAAACAATTCCTTAATCATTTAGCAGAATTCCTAATTAGGCTTTGCTGTGAGAATTGGATAGCTAAAGGACTAAACCAGGTAAACACATTGATTGGCTTGGGATGCTATAGTTGACAAAGGCTAAACATGTAAAAAGAGGGAAAAACGTCTAAAGTAAGAGTTGAAATACTTAAGAAGATAAGTTTTGAAGACAACTATGTTTGTAGGATAAAATTCACCCCAAATTGATCTATGCCAATGGAGACTATGTCAGGAGACTAATTTTCCCATTGGGTCTGACAGGCACCAAGATTCTTGTGTGAGATGATTTCTTCATGGAGACTATTTCCTAGGATTTTTTACATCTTCAGAAATTGTGTCTGTGCATGCAAATTAGGGGTTGAATTTTTTGGGTGACTCTCCCATGATGTTTGGGCATTTTTACTCCAAACAAGTCTGATCATATTGTATTCTATATACATTGGTATACACTTGAAGCCTGGTGTTCTGCACATTAGTGTACAGTATGAGGTTGCATCACCAAAGCTCTTTTTAAAATTAGTTGGAAATATTCTGATAAAATGAGGTAAAAGAATTCTTAAGTGGAAATATGATACCTGAGATCTTATAACTACATGTAACTACATGGTTGTGTTTCACTGTATTTCAAGTTCCATTTTACTTGGAAAATTATAGCATTTAATTTATATTTTATATGGGATTTTTACAGCTTAATGTCATGTTATATGGATTGCTGGAAAATAAATTGCCTATCTTTTGTAGAACAGAGAACAAAATAACCACTAAACAAAACATTTAGTCATTTTAGAGTAACTGAATTTAAATACCTTCCATCTAGCAGAGGGCTATCAATCTCCATTATTTTCTAACAGCAAACATGATAGTCAAGCTATGGAATTTATTCACAAGTTTTCTGATTTTTGTCTTTTAGCAGAACCCTTCTTTGAAGTTGTATAATCTGTAACCACAACCCAGTGTCTTTAAGTGGCAAGGGGCCAGAGTTGCTTTTCCAGAAGGCTCCACATGGTATGGAGGGTGACAGGCACTTTTCCACTCTGATTTATCTAAAAACACCCTTCCAGATCTAATGTCAGCTCTTCGTGGACCAAGCAGTGAGCATTTTCTCTCCTGTCAGTGTCCGAATGCTGACAGTGCAGGCAAGTGCATAAATAGAGTGGTTTCTCAGGCTGCATTTTGATTTCAACTATATTCGTGGTTTCAAACATTTTGTGCTTATGCTGTGATTTAGAGAAAGGTGGCATTTTATTTCCAGTGTTTGGGGGAGAAAAATTATTTTTTTAATTTTTATTTATTTTTTAAAAATTTATTTGAATTAGAAACAAGATTGTTTTACATGTCAATCACAGTTCCCTTTCCCTCCCCTCATCCCCTGCCCCCCCCCAACTAACACCTTACCTATCCCATATCGTTTCTGCTTCCCAGGGAAGGTAAGGCCTTCCATAGGGGGTCTTCAGAGTCTGACATATCCTTTGAGATAGGGCCTAGGCCCACCCTTGTGTGTCTAGGCTCAGGGAGAATCCCTCTATGTGGGATGGGCTCCCAAAGTCCATTCCTATGCTAGGGATAAGTACTGATCTACTACAAGGGGCCCCATAGATTTCCGAGGTCTCACCCACATTCATGGGGTCTGGATCAGTCCCATGCTGGTTTCCCAGCTATCAGAGGTCTCCTTTGTTCAGGTCAGCTGTTTCTGTGGGGAGAAAACATTATTTTAACAAACATTCTTCACAATAATTCTTAGGTGTGCTTGTGAAGCCTATATGAAAGGACCAGCTTCTGGTCATTACTAAAACTTGATTTTAGGGATTAATCATAGGAACAAAAAGAACTTCCATTGCCTGATTCTTTGTCACTTGTTTGTAAAAGAACTTGTTTCAGAACCTTCCACTTGGATTTATTCCCATGTCGTTGTCAAATGGCAATTGTTCTTTGTTTTGTTTTGCACTCCAAATAAAGCTTTGTGGTGTGACCCTTCATTGTGATTGAGGCTGGCTCCAAATCTCTGATTCTAAAGCCACTGATGTCTTGCGTTTCTTAGGACCTATGTTCCTCCTGGGCTGATTGGTTTGTGTTCTCGTTTATGTTCCCCTTACTGTAAGACTCACTCCACCATGCTACAAGGACAGGTTATGTCAGGTTTCCTCATTACCCAATATTTTAAAGCAGTTGACTAATGGAATGATGATGATGGCTAGTGATCAGCAGTCTCTTCACATACCATTTTGTACTATGAGTCTATTGCATTCCTGGTCCATTCACTATGGGCTTTTGGCCTTTCCCCCTTTTATGTTTTTGTATAACTTTTTTCCTTTAAGAATAATGGTTGCAGTTTCTACTTGTTGAGTTCTTACCACAAAGTATCCCCTTTATTTGGATCTGTTAACTAGACATTATCTCCATTAATGGTAAAAAGACGTGCAAGAGAGCTCATTGAATGAAGAAGCTCTGCTTTTATAATGGAACCAATACTGTTATGATTCAATTAATAAAAAGGATGATGAAAAGGGAAAATTATAAAATGATATCTATAATTTTTTCAGACCTAGAGATGTAGTTCAGTTGGTAGAATGCATACTTAGCACGCAGGAAGTCCCAGGTTCAACCCCCATAACGCAAAATTAGGTATGGTTGTGCACCCTTGCAGTGTCAGTACTCGGGACAGAGGCAGAAGGATTAAAAGTTTAAGGTCATCTTTGGGTACATTGTAAGTCCAGGTCAACCTGGAATATATGAAACCCTGTATGAAAACAAAACACAAAATTTTGTTTAATCAAACACATGATCACTGGATCGTCTTGCAGTGATGATTGAGTTCACGATCTTTGTGAAAACACCCGATGTTTGAGAGTTTTCTTACTCTTTAAGGAGTGGCATTATCTTCTTTTTAGACAATGACACAACGGGTCTTAACCTGCTTATTTTCTGGTTTGGTATCTATTAAATGCAATAAAACTATTAATATTTGGAAACCAATTTTGTTGTATAATTTCTAGATGTTTCTAATGGTTCTGCCTCAGTATTTTGTATTTGTTTCATTCTTAACCAGATTTCAATAGCATTATTAGGGAACTGCATTTAGCAAGTCCTTATAAAAACATTTGTATTATTTTTCATGAATCAACTTTAATAAACATTTGTTTGTTTATTTACCTGTACATTTTCACATGTGCAGGAGTACATGCATGCCTTGGCACATGTGTAGCGGTCAGAAGACAACTTGAGGAATTGAGCTCTCTCCTTCTACAGTGTGGGTCTCAGGGATTGAGTTGAGGTCAGCAGGCTCTGTGATAAGGACCGTTACCTGCTGAGCCATCTTGAAAGCCATTGAAACAATATTTTTGTGACTCATATTTCTTTATGGATAATGAAAAACTTAGGCAATTAAAATAAGAAGTACAATGGAGACAAAAGGATTTTAAATAAACATTCTAGACTCATAGTAAACTATAACTTAATAGTGGGAGAAAAATATGCACATAAATATAGAGTAGTTATCAAGCTCTAAGCTTTTACTATATAGTCATTAGAGGAAATGGGGACATTTTGTTAGTTTGTTGACAAAGCTTTTGCTTTGTTTTCCTGTAAATTGGAGGGAAAGAGCCAATCATTTTCTGTGAAGACAGAGTATTGAAAGCTATGTATATTAAAATACCAGAAATAGAAAAAGACTCTATTGATGTTTTTAGTTTAGAAGGCTAGTTGGGTTAAATATTGACCAGAGTTTCTACTTAGTCCATCGTTTATTTTTCATATAAAATTTACAATTTCTGAAAAATTCTATCTTATTTCTATTACTTCATGTTTATCTATTAGATCTCAGTGAATTTTTGAATTCTGAAAGGTTTAGGGTTTCAATTTTATGAAGATTTATTATATTATGTATGTATTTATACTATAACCTATAAATGTGTATATTTATGTGTTAATTGAAATACCAAAAAAGCAAAGGCATCATTTTATATTGCATGTATAATTCCCTTTTCCCCCATTGCTTTCATATTTACCATTGGATAAACTTGAATTCCTTACAGAGCTGGAAAACTATCATAATTTACCTTAAAGTATAGATGGCTGCCCAGCTAGACTGATTGGTAGATAATTCAGGAACAAGTCAGAGCAAGCTTCCAATCAAGAATTAACTTTGGTCCTATTCAATTGTCTACCTTCCTGAAACTGACGTTCTGTCGGAGAAAAATAAATTTCTCCTCTGGTGGGGACAGAGCTGTACCTCTGTCAGCTTTCCTCTTGTCTGTTGTGGATTGAGAGCAAATGATAGCAAGTTTATAGTGGACATCTGAATCTCTGTGAGGGAAAGCTGCCACTGACCTAGCAAGTCCTAAGACCAAAAGGTAAGGCCCAGTCTTGTGTGTTTCTTTTGGAATCTGGTGAATTGAGAGGCACCTACAGGGCCCAATCTGAGTTCTGCACACTCACTCCAGTGAACCAGGTGCCATATTTCAGTGCCTTCCATATCTGAGCCATGAGATACAGCTACTGTTCATGCCTATGTAGTGGGCTTCAGTCCCCTTCCACCTGCTGTATTATTATGACAAAGTTGTCAGTCCTCCTTTAGGTGTCTTGGAGAGCCCTCCTACCCTGCTTTGCAAAGCCTGCCTCCCATAGGTGTGACATGAGCCTCCAGACTGACCCAAATGGCATCCTCTTTTTCCACAGCAGTGAGTATGTGGCTAACAAGCAGATGTCAATAGAAAAGATTCATTGTATCATTATTAATCTTTTATTAAGAGAGAGGCTTTCTGCAATGGTACCCATGGCTTCCAACATTCACTTACTCCTCATGCTTATCAGTTTAATGGTATTATTCTGTTCTTACGGAAACTTGTGTGGCTTATTAGAAATAGTAAAGGAAAAGGCCCTCTAAATCAGTTTGCACTCCAAGAGTTGAGATGCCTTAACTTCCTCTGTGATTGCCACTCCTTTGGGAGTCAGAACTGTCTCCCTTATGTGATGGTGTCTTGTCCATACTCAAACACTGGCAGTTTTCACAGATCTGCTACCCTGTCCTGCTCTCTTGTTTCTGATGTACATCCAGTAGTTTTGAATACTGATCACTGTACTTAAGACGTTATTTAAACCAATAATTTCAGGGAATGGATGATAATAACTCCGATGTACGGTGACTTCAGGTTGGTTTTGTGATCGTTGATCAGCTGGAGGGATGGCTGCCTTTAATTCTATCCTGGACCTGAATATTTCTCTTCAAAATCTGAGATGATTATGGAGGGGCCTGGACACTTGGCTGTGTGCTTTGTGTAGATGCTGGCTGTTGGTTTCTGTCCTTTTGCTCAGAAAGTGCAGGTTTGCTAGGGAAATGTACTCAGGAAACACTATCTGTGCTTGAAAATGTAGTGGCTCCATTTTCTTTCAGTCTTGCTTAGAAATCCCCAATTATTGTATTAGCTCCATTTTGGTCTTAAGAAGGTGTTTATGTTTTAGGGACTGGAGAGATGGTTCAGAGGTTAGAGTTCCTCTGCTCTTCCAGAGGACCCAAGTTCAAATCCTAGCACCCACATCAGGTGGCTAACAACCATCCGTAATTCCCACTCAAGGGGAATCATATGCCCTCTTTTAGTCTCTGTAGGCACACTCCTAAAGAAAGAAAAAATAGATTAAAGACTTTATATTTTGTCTATATTTCTAGCTAATTTCAGTAATAGTGTTTGCTTAAGTAGATTGTCTCCCAATAGAAGGAAACACACATCATAGTGCTTGTGTTTTGATTTATTGATCAGAAAGATTCAAAGATGCCTTTTTCAGGAAATGTAATGTCCAATTGTGGCTTGAGTTTTGGTTTCCATATCAATGGGATATGAGTTCCCATAAAATATATAAAATAATACTTGTCATAACTAAAAACACAACAGATGAATGGCTAGCAAACAGTATATTTTATTTGTAAGTTAATTAAACATGGATGCACGGAAAAGAATATCTTCTGTCTGGTAGTAAAGAAATGAAAGTGGATCGGGAAGCCCTTTCTGGGAGGGGAAAAAAAGGCTGTGAAGCACCCAGAAGCAGCAATAATTGAGATGTCCACATCTTCATTACTAACTCCTCATGGATATGGCTGTCATTTACCACAGGCAAAAAAGTGACTGGGTGACAGCCTGCCAGTTTTCTGGTATCAACAGCAAAGCAATCCCCTTTAAGGGGGTTGCTTATGAGTGGTTAGGCAATTAAACATATTTTATAAAACTTTTACATTTATTGAAGTTTCTTCTCGACAGGGTACAGAATTATTTTCCTAAAATTGCTGAAAATATTTATGTCCATATTTTAATGATATGAGATTTGGATCAAAACACCAGAACCTGGAGGCATCCACCATGCAATTGGTGATAGACTCAGGAGGTTCAGACATACTCTAAAATTACATTTTTTGTATTCCTATTGTTAATTTTGAAAAGATTGAAATATTTCTATTAATTGTCTACTGGCAGAATATTGTTAGAGGGTTATAATTCATGGTCTATAAAACACAGCACAGTAACTCAGTTTTTCTAATGTATACTTAGTGGGTTTTAAATATTACCATTTTATAGCTCACAAAAACAGAAGACGTACATGAGCTAAATTTAATATCACGAAAGTAACAATAATTAAAAATATCCTTGCTTCATGTAATCTTTTCTCTTTGGGTGTACTAGGAAGCTACTTATCCAAATAATACTTTGAATTGACTTATAAACACGAAACGTACGGTAGTGATCATGTTTTCTTTCCCTTACCAATGGCTTCCTTGGAGATGCTGAAGTTATTCTTTCCTTTTCTAGGATGTGTGTATACGGGGATAAGCACATATGTATAGCTAGAGATCTACGTAAAGTGTCATTGCTCAAAAGCTTGTGTTTTGAGGCAGTTTCTCATTGGTCTAGGGCTGGCCCAGCCTTCTTGGCTGGCTAATGAGCCCCGTGGAACCACCTATCTTCCCCTCTGAAGTCCTGGGATTACAGGAGTGTGCATGGATTTTTACGTGGGACCTGGGGGTGTGGAGCTTAGAAGACAACTCTCTGGAGTAAGTTCTCTTCTTCCACTGCAGATCTCTAGGATGGAACTTAGGTCACCATTCTTGTGTGGCAAGAGCTTCTACCTGCTGAACCATCTTGACAGCCCCAATAATTTTTATTTGACCAAAAAAAAAAAAAAAGACTAAGAAACAAGCCCTAGAGCTTTCAGAAAAATCTTGTACAAACCAAAAACAGGTGTAACTGTAAATCCCCAGTAGGAGTTGAAGTCCATGACAAAGTCTCAATTCTTTAATAATCACAATCACATTTTCATTCAGAATCAGCACATCTTTTTATATTTACATATGGACATTTATTTATTTGTCTCTGAGTCATAGAGTAAGATGCCATTATTGGGAAGAGAGAAGTCCTGAGAACATTTGAAGATATTTATAAGTAATTTGAAACCCGAGTCCAGATGCTTAAAAACTCTGAAGCAGTGTTCTGTCTAAGATCTGCATATGAGCTCTGCTCACAGAGATTGGAGAGGCTCTGTCCCAGGGAGGCTGGGTGCTCGTTTCAAGAGTGATGGCGATGCCTCCTGGTGGGCCTCCTGGAAGAGTACTTGATTAAAGACAGCAGCACAACTACAAACTGTACAGCGATGAGATGGGGACAGTAAGAAAGCTTTGATTTTAAATAATGTTATTGGGAAAAGTATTATACCATCACTCTTAAAGTTTTCCATGTAAGCTCAAAGAGGATGATTTTTTTCCTTATAGCAGTTTCTGATTGTGAAATGAATTTATTTCCTGTCAACTCTCTCTCTCTCTCTCTCTCTCTCTCTCTCTCTCTCTCTCTCTCTCTCTCTCTCTCTCTCTCACACACACACACACACACACACACACACACACACACACATGCACGCATGCACACATGCACACACGCACGCACGCACGCACTATTAACTAGGAAGCCTGTTCCCACAGACAGGTCGAACTTGCTCCTTTGGAGGTTCACACTTTGTGGCTCTTGGGCTGGCACTAGAGATGAGCTTGGAAATGTGCAGGAAGAGATACTGCTGTGCCCAGCATTCTCCTCTCCTCCCAAACTGTGACTTCCTTGGCTTTCTCTTCCCTCTTCTTCTTTTTCCCTCTACCCTCTACAGATTTAGCCCTAGTCTTTAACTGAAACCATTCTCAGGGTCTGAGTAGAGACCTGTGGTGACAGGACACTAACTACCTGTGACCCAGGTTGTGTGGCTTTATCTTCCTTACGTAGGAAGGCCTTGTTGGGGAAGCTGTTCAGCTTTGTCTTTTGACTAATGTCACTAGATAAAAGTTTTCTACATAACTTGAAAACATTTGGGGTGTGTTTTTGAGGTGGTGGTGTATCTGAGTGATGTATCTGAGTCAGCTGCTTCTCCATCCTAGATTTAGACTAGACTCCTTGAGTCTGTCCTCGTGCAGAAATAGAAGAAAGTAGTAGCCCATGGGCATTGTGATCTTATACAAATCATCTTTATAGAGAAACATTGTTATCCAACATAGGAGCTATTATGTTATTAGCAAACACTGCTTTAGAAAACTTGCACAATCAAATTGGCTTTTGACTTTGGCTTCAGGTAAAACAAATTGAAAGTGATGTGTCATTGAAGTCACTCATTCAGTTTGCTTCATCTCACTGTAACCACTCATCATCTTCGGAAAACACACAGGATCTCAAATATGGGTTAACACTATGAATTTGCTAAGAATCAACTCTTGGACCACAGCCCAAGTAGGCACATCATCATCACTGTCATCATCATCATCTGATTAGCTGGTTCATCTTCACCACACCCCCTTACCTCCTACAATTGAAATGTATAGAGTGATTCTGCTGTTCAGTTGCATGGCTGCTCCTCCTGGGTGGGGCTGTGGAGGGAGGAGGGAGATAAGGGATTAAGTTGCATGTGGCCAGCTCAGTTGATATTGAACGCTGCCCTTACTTGATGCCTGGTGTCGCAGAGGATTTTCTTTGGATTCTGATCAATGGATTGCTGTACAGTAAGGACAGAAAATGGCTGGTTTTGTTCTATCTTTAAAATGAAGCATGCCCTCTCTGAAGGGCAGTCTCTCAATTCTGCTTCTCAAACGTATATGACAGGTCCACTGTGTGTTCCTCACCTATGAAGGCAAAACACCAGCATTTCTCATTACTGGCTAAGATGGTCTGTGGAAGAAATCAGCTTTTGGTATAAATTCAAAACGCAGCCAGTATTATATCTCTGCTGGAGGCTTGAGGGGAAGATCCCATTTAATGTGGTGTATGCATCATTTAAATGGCCGTGAGCTCCTGGGACTGGAACTTGGTGCCCTGTCTGTGCAGAGGTCAGCTGGTGAGTGTACACTACTCTCTTTCCTAGGAAAATTGATGGATTTCCCCCCACCCACCCAAATACGAATCATAGAGAAGATTGAAAAATAAGTCAACAAGAAGGAATGTCTTTGTGAAGTCAGTTCATTGCTGAATAAGTCAGCCATAGGTAGATAGTACTGTATAGAAATGTCTAATCATCTTAACTGTCTTGAAAGGATTGCCTTCTGCTAACCATTCCATATGGGAGCAAATTAAAATAAAAAATGCACTTTTTAATTGGGGAAAAGATAATGAACATAGCACACACCAAAAGGTCTTGTGATCAATTTTACTTAAAAGTCTGTTTACTGATTGAGATTTCTGGTTTTGTGATTGGGAATTGGTGGTTCTCTCAGTGCCTCCTTTCCCTAAGGTGGGTTGGCCGTCAAGAGTCCTGCCCTGAACTTCCTGCTATTGTTGCCTGATGTCTTGAGGAAAGCTGTCTGGAATATGTTATTTGCCTTCCAGTCTCATCTGCAAATGCACAGTACCTTTGCTTCTCCATGTCACATGCCAAGATAACATGGAAAAGCAAAGTTGTGCTACTATTGGTTTAAAAGACTTGGCCAATACAATTCTTTCTGTAATGTCTTTGTCACTCAAACTAACCTCTAATGGCTATCTGACGATATTCTTTCTTGATGAGACAAAGCATAAGAGTTAAAAGAGTCCGGAGACTGTTGACTATATCTGAGATTTGTTTCTAGTTAACAAATTGAAGCTTGAAAATTATAAAATTTTCCAGGTATAAGAGAGCAACATAGTGAAACTGATGCCACCTAATTTTCTAAGTGGAATTGTCATGAGCTTATAAAGAACTAATGACATAAGCAAATGGTTTTGACAACAGGAACTGTAGCCACGTTGTAATTTTTTCTTTCCTACTGAGAAGTCTGAAGAGGGAGAGGACATTATGAGATGGTCGCAGCAGATCCCATTGAGATGGTGGGAAGGGTGTATCCTAGAAGAATCCCCAGTCATCCTGGTCAACAGGAAGATCTTAGCCACGTCCTCTTTGGATTCAGATTATTAAGCTAAAAGAATATATCCCAGAGTGAGGTGTGGCTTGCTTGCTGTAAACCTTTTTTTTTTTTTTCCCTGAGGATTTAGAGGAAAAGGGAATGCCAGATGGCACCAGGGACAGCCAGTGCTGTATTCTTGCTGTTTCCCAGAAGTACCTTGAGTAATTATGACTTTGATTTCATGACAGTGGAGAGTATGAGTGGAGTGTGATAGAGTGTGATAGATGGGCATCCATGACCGTCCTTTCCAAGGAGATAAATGACTTCCCTCAAATCCATGCTAACTTCTCAAGCAACCTGAACAGACATGTGTGTGTTTCTATGCCAATATGTAAAAGACTGCCCATGGAAGGGTTAGGAAGGCTGAAGGCATGATGAAGTGGGCAAGTGGGTTTTCTGTGTTTTGCATATCTGAATTCTTAGCTGTGGGTACAAAAGGGATGGTGCTTCTCTTACATAAGAGAACTGACTGCCCCCTGCCCCCCACCACTTAATCTTTTGTAAGCTGGCTGACCCTGGAGCCACCACATCACTAATACCAGGTGGCCTCATGCAAGCATAATTATTCTCTGCTTCGAACCAACATTTGAAGAAGTAAATTTTCTGTACTACCACAGAATGCATTTACCAACTGCTGCCTTCCACTGAGTTTAAATAGGAAACGAAACTGTAAATTATATAAGCTAAAATGTGTAAGACCAAAGTACAAAAAAAAAAAAGCCAAAAAACCCACTAGCATTTTCTTTTAAAAATAAAACAAAAACTTCACACATTGGGGAAAACGAGGCTATTGTAGTCTTCATTTAACAACATAAACATATCATTTATTATTAAATTTTAAGTTAGCATCATGATGGGTTTCATTATGAATACTTTTAAAGAGCCCTCGACATTTTTCTCTATTTACAAGATACATGTAGAACCAAATTATACGGGTTTCCTCTCACTTGCTATAGTAGTCATAATTGTTCCTCTAAAATATAAGGATTGTAGAGGAAGGACCTTCACAATACATACACTTTGATTAACAATGTCGAGACTGTACAGCTAAAAATGAGACACTGAAAAGTGAGTGCTATTCTTACTATCTCGTCAGCCCTTGACAAAATTTTTAGCAAACTTCTGAAAACTGGACGGTATTTGTTGATTGGATAATCCCGTCTTGAGATTACAGGTGATGTTCTCTGTCTTGTTTCTCTCTCTCCCAATTGGGAATAACAGGAACATCTACATCTTATACATTGTCTTCTTCCACGGTATTTCCCTACCAAGTATGTAAGAGAACATCAAGAAATTCGTATTTTTGCATGTTTCATCTCACTGCTTTCCATGTTAACGTGTAGTAAAAACACCTTTGCAAAATCCAAAGGTGCTTTAGGGGTACATGCGCGCCCCTCTTAGAGTGATGAAGGGTGATTTTTGGGATACCCCATTTCCTCTTTGCCTTCCTCTACCCCTGCCTTCTCAGGATAACCTCGTCAAACCCGGATTATACGGTGCTCACTGACATAAAGCTGGGTTTGATCCCTGCCTAAGCAAGCTGCTAAGGCGGGCTCACGTGGGTCTGTAAACGCACCGGGAAGCCTGGGCTACTCCCAGCCCATTCCAGACTCCTCTGCCCTCATTGCCTTGCAAGTGGAGTCACTTCTAGCTCTGCTCCTCTCCTCTCGGCCCCGCAGCGTTGATTCTTTTCTTGAAATGCACCTTGGAAAAGGGAAGGGCTGAGAGATTTAAGACGCAGGGATCCATGTCACGTGCTGCCCGTAGCAACCGCGGCGGCGGCGAGTCCTTAGTGAGACTGCACCATTTTCTCTCGCCCTGCATAGAGGTGTGGTTGCAAGCGGCTGCGAACTCCCCACCCCCTAGGACTTTCACCGAGGTGGCCTCTTCCTGGCTCCGGTCTGAAGACAGACTGTCTGGAGGAGTCCCCCAAGACCGTTCCAACTGGTGATGAGAGCCTAAGGAAGGCTTTTGCAACTATTAGGATGCTGGTCTGCGCTCGGGGCCACCCAACTGCTGAGGAGCTCCGGGTCCAGAGCTCCGCCCTCCCCTGGGACCATTGCTGAGCGTGGGCGCTCACCTGTGCATGCCTGTGTGCAGGTGTGTGCTTCCGAGGGTTTCGGCTGGCAACCCGGGGGACACTGGAGTGAATTATGGGTGCTGCAGAGGCTGGAGCAAGATTATGACCTAGCTCGGGGGCGGAGTGGATTATTTTGTGAGTGTTCTCTGGCTGCCAGCCATTGCTCTGCTGGGGAAAATCACATCTCCACATAGCAGAAAAATCACCTGTATTGCTGGGGAGTGGAAAGTGATCCTCTGCTGATCTCGTCTGCAAAAATGGCTCACGCTGCTGCTTCTATCAAAAAAGTTCGAGAGGCTGAACTGGATGAAAAAGAAAAAAATCTGGAGAGAGAGAGAAAAAAACAACGGAAAATCCCCAGGGATCGAATGGAGCGGAAAAGAAAGGTATGGGAAGCCTCATGTCGTCCCTGCCCCCCTCCCCCTTCGTAGGGCTATGTAGAATCATCAGCCTTTAGAACTGGCAACTTCATCCTCCCTTTTTCCATCGCTCCCCTGCACCATTTCCAAGCTCAGTTTGCAGCTCCAGAGCTCTCGCCTGAATTTGCTGCATTGGGAGGAGATGCCTGAGTAGGGTGGATTTCCTTTGCCTTGAAAGCAAAGCAAAACCCGTCTTCACTTCATTTTCTCTTTTTTACCTCGGATGATTCCATGTCAAAGCCGGGTTCTCTAGTCTTCCAGTTTACTCTGAGCACTTGACACTGTAGGAAGGGTTGCTGTGTGGCGGAAGGGTTGTCCTCTTCTCATTTTGTCTGCCACTGGACGGCTGGCACTTCCTTACTTACTGTGGTTTCGAAAAAGATCTCTGATTGGGAATAAACCACAGAATCTGTATATGTCCTTGCCCTCCTGGAGGATGACATTACTCTATATGAGAATAGACTAAAAACATTGCTGCAGTGACCTGTGTTTTTGCATCTTTAGAATTCTGTTTGTATTTTCTACCATTAATTCTGCAATTTGCCTTTTGAATATGGTGATTAAATGGAAATATCTAGCTAACCAAGGCAATGAATCATCGATTCTCCTAACACTACATATAGAATGTCTGTCGTTCCCTGAAATATTTTTTTTAAATTAAATTTCCCAAAAGTATACATCTTACAAGCTGACAATAATGAAATACTCATTCAGGCAGTGGCCTGGACCTGTAAGGGAAGTTGTTGTATGTAAACACTTTAATTAACAAAGTAGACCACTGAATAATTTCAAATGATAAATGGTATTTCACAGTAGCAGAATGTAAAAATCGTGCTTTGTACACAAACTGTTTTTAAACAGCCCTGGGATTAGAGAAGCACTGGGGACTGGGGACTCACATGCTTACTAAAGCTTGTGCTCCATGGACCATAGGGGCCACATTCACCTTTGTATTTGAGAGGCACTGTCTTTTTTTTTTTTTTTTTTTTTGTGACACTTAAGGAGCCACAGTGAGTTGAGTTGAGATCTCACTGCATAGAGGTTCATACTCTTTCTGTTTTAGTTCTCCACTAGTTAGATGAAATGATTGGTATCTGTAAACAAATAAAGTTAGTGTATTTAATGGTTTCCCTTCTGGGGAAAATTGAATGCTGTTTATGTGACCTTTAAAATGCCTTGACTCAAGGGTGTTTTGATTCGTTTACAGTACCAAGTCTTCCTGGCCATTTCTGTTGAGGTTGTCTTCTTCCTCTACAGCTCCCATAGTTTTGCTTTTAATCCTCTAAATAGAATATCATTGACTCAAGCATTTTCTTGTATTTATAGCCTTTTAAATAATTTCTTCCCTCAATTACAGTGTCTTATTTAGGCCAGGGCTGCTTGAACAACATCCAGTTGAGACCCAGTAGCATTGCTCAGCCCAAGCGCCTTGCATTCCATTCACTGAGAACCTTTGCTCTGCTAGGTTTCCATATGGAGTCCACTGCTATTCTTTCCCCAAACCTCATTATGCCTGAAAAGTTACATCGTTAAAATGGCAAGTGCCAGTAGTTGAAGAAAATCTCAGTTGCTTGGATGCTTTCTTGCCTTAGCTTGAATCCAGCATTGTCAGTAAGATCGTTGGTTAGTAATGTGTTCATAGGACAAGTTCATCTCAGCATATTTAGATATCATTACCCTAGAACTAGAGTAATTGATAGTATTTGTCCTTATTCTACTGTTTTCATATAAACTTAGTTCTATGGCAAATGTGTGTATGATTACATGCACAATAAAGGTTTACCAAATAATGGGGTGTACTTTTGAACTATATCAATTTTCTTTCCAAGATAGACAGCTTCTCCTGCTCCACATACACGTTCTGACCCAACCCAGTTTTCAAATATGATTTGAAAGAAGAAAGCCCTAGTTCTTTATTATTTCTTAAGGAGTAGGAAATGAAGCTCATGGAGAAATGAAAATACCTAACTGGACTCTAGAACACCATCCTTGAAAAATCATTTTAAAATGATCATATTTTCAGTTGATGCAAATTCTTAATTATAAGGGAATATATTCATTGTCAATCTGAGAGTATATGGAGTATCGTTTGTCATGTCTGTGGAAGGCCTCTCACCCATAAGCCTCTTTATGCAAAGATTCAGAGAAGAACCATCCCCAAAGCAGAAAAAACTACAGAGTTGGGGGGAAATACACTGACTTTGAAAAGGAAATTTTAATAAGGTACATTTATTGATTATTAAAATCAATTAGGTGGCCTTATATTTGGGCTTCATTTTAATATGCCTTTGTAAACTTGCTCTTAATTAAAAGAATACATATTTCATATTATATGAAACTTTCAAAATAAATTTTAACTCCTTGAAAACTTCAATTGTACTCTGCTCTTGACTATAACCCCTACACCAACTTTGTGTGTTTTTAAAAAGGCAACTGTTTGAATATTAAGGAATTTCATTTCAACTCATAATAAGCAAGATGTTCAGCCTTCTTTGGCTATACTCCAGTTATCTAGTATTTAAATATAGTAGATGGGGTTTCCATTGTGTTTTTGAATTCTAAGTAGAGCTACAATGAACCTAAGCTTTAAGCAAATGAGCTGAGTTCAAGAGTATTTGAAACAACCTAATTTAACTTGTTTGCTAAAAAGGAATACATTGATCTGCCTACCATTCATGGCGTAAGAAGCTATTCTGTTCTTTCATCTTACTGTTAATGGAGCAATCCTGATACGTACAACGTCTAGTTCTTATACTAGAAATCTAGAATTTGAAACCTGAGCTGCCAGATGGAACTTCGAAGTGAAAGATCAGAATTTTCATGCTGGCAAGACAGTACTGGCCCTAAGAAGTAATTCCAAGTATAAGATTTTTTTACCCCTACACCTGCATGACAATTCCCATCTGTGCTTTTTAAATTTTGAAAACAATTTGTAAGGAATGAGTAGAAGTGACAAACAGTTACATTTCTAAAAGCAAAGTATATACTTGAATTATCTTTTTCATTAAACCTCAAGTTCACTAAGAATTTTCAAAGAAACTTTTACATTTCCCATTTCTCAGCATGGACAAGTGGTTCTCATCATGTCTGCACTGCTCACTGGAGTCATAAATAGGCATTTTCATACATGTTTAGCATCACTTTGGTCATATTCACCCCTTCCCATTCCTCTATCTTGTTCCTGTCCCAACTGGCCTCTTCCTCTTGCCTCTCCCTCTACTGCCACAACTTTTCCCCCCAAGGTTTCACATAAAGAAAACGATTTGCATTTTCTAGTCTAGTTTATTTTCATTGAGTAATGATCTCTACTCTATCCATTTTCCCGGCACAACTTCTTCTTTATGTCTGAGTAAAATTCCATTGTAGGGTCTGGAGAGATGGTTCTGAGGATAAGAGCCTCCTTCTGTCCAGGCCTGAGGACCTGGGCTCTGACCTCATCATCCAGGCTTGTCCACATGTCCACCTGTAAACGCAGTACTGTTAGACCCTTGTTAAGAGGGTCCTTGATCTCTGAGAGTTGCTGATCAACTAGCTCTAGGTTTTGTGAGTGACTCTGTCTCAAGGAATAAGGTAGAGAGTGATAGCATGGATACTTACTGTCCTCCTCTGGCCTTTGCTTGCATAGCGGCACCCTCACCAACATGTATAAATGCCAATATATTCTCTCTCTCATACATACACACTCACACACAAACACAAGAAAACACTCAATTGTGTACATATACAGCATTCTACTTATCAAATTCTCTTCTTCCTTTTAGATAGGGTCTTACCTCTTACCATGTAGCTCTGACTAGCCTGGGATACACTATGGAGATCAGGCTGGCCTAGAACTTAAAAAACAAACCCCACCTGCCTCTGCCTCCTGAGTGCTAGTATTTTTTTTTTTTTTTTTGTGTGTGTGTTTTGGGGGCAGGGTTTCTCTGTAGCTTTGGAGTCTGTCCTGGAACTCTCTCTGTAGACCAGGCTGGCTTTGAAATAAGAGACCTGCCTGCCTCTGCCTTCCAAGTGCTGGTATTAAAGGCATAAACTGACATATCTATTTATTTTTAATGAACAGCTTATTGATTTATATTGTTAAAACTTCTGGATCTAGTAGAACTTTTAAAACATAAAACTGATGGGCCTTATATTGGACACATATGTTTGGACTATTTAACCCCAGTAGTAGTTGTGTACACTAGATATCCTCTTGATTTCACAGAGCAGGAAACTGAGACTCAGAGGTGAAACTTCTTTAGCCATATACAGCTATTAGGTAGCTGAGTTGGGATTTGAACTCTGATCTATTTGGGTCCAAATGTCATTGGGGGAAAGGACAGTATGATTGTACCAATGATGAAGATTATAAGTAATCCATTTAATCTACCAATGTTGTAATATTTTGACTTTCAAAACATTCTACAATTGAAAGAAATTTAAGCACTTTAAGGATATATTAAACAATTCATTTGAGGGAAATGATATAAATTTAAGGTTGTGTTTTTACTATAATTCCATCCAAACATTTCATAAGTTTCTTGGGGAATAGACTTTTTGAAGTCAAGATTTTTACCTTAAGTTGTGGCCAGTTGCAGCCCACACTAAACTTTTGCCATCACTTTTTGTTGCTTTTTTCAGGATTTCTAACATGCGTTTGCATATTTATATGTACTAAACTCCAAGGTGATATTATATGGGACACAAGAGAATTTAAGACCAAGTTCTTTTCAAAGAATTCTTCAGGAAAAAGAGAGGTTCTGGTCAATTCTTAGCTTTATTTTCGTATACATAGTTATTGTCTCAGGGGAACAAGATCTTCTGTTTGCAGCTTTACCTTAGTGGAACACCCCTGCCAATGCCTGTATCCCCCATTTTGTTATACACTCAAAGACAATGACAATACTTAATGGGTGTATACAGTAGATTACTCTTCAGGCTGTGAAGGGATATGGAGAGAGGAAGACTTCTGAAAGGTGTATTGGGATGTTTTTACATGGAAGTGTGGTTTGCTTATTTGTAAGTTGAGAGGAGTATTTTCTAGAACTTTGAATTGTGTTGTATGAATATGTTGGAACTCTGTAGTCCCCCTGTTATCCATTTTGGCTTGCCATGTTGCACTAGACAGCCTCTCAGTTACAAGAGGTCAAATGAGACTTGAAAATATTCCAGAAGCAAAAAGCTCATAAATTGTTAGCTGTATCTTATTCTGATTAATATGGTGAAATCTTCCAGAATCCCGCCCTGTCCTGGTTGGGATGAGAATGCTTTTCTCTATCATGTGCACCTCTTGTTCACTTCTTGCCTGTGAACCGTGTGATAGTTTTCTTGGCTGTTAGATGACTTCCAGTGTATCACACATCTGTGTGTAGTGGTCAGTTTCTTATTTAATACTGACCTCAAAGATATGCTGTAATTCCTTTAAGAAAATTGTGAAGGAACTTTCACATACCTTCATTGAAACATATTGTTATAACTTCCATTTTATCATTCATTGTTATTAGTCTCTTACTGGATATATTTTATAAGCCAACTTTTGCCCTAAGTCTACATGTATAGAAAATTTTCAGAGTTCATGGTGCTTAGTGCTCTACCCAATTTCAGGTGTCCACTGGAACATATCCTCTGTAGATAATGAGAGAGTTACAAACATAAGCTGTAGTGACAAGCAGTGTTGCCTTTTCCTTGCAGTCTGTGGGCGAGAGCTGCTGCGTAGGAACAGAGTGGGGAAACTCGTCATCACTCCTGTCCTTGAGCCTTCTGCTCATGCACTAGACAGCCAGATCCCAAAGGGCAGCTGCATTCTGGAAGCAGCAACACTTAGTTCAGAACTGTAAATGCACAGAGATTTCTGAGCACCAAACTAAACATGGGTACAAAGATTCAAACCACAACAGAATAACATGGCCCTGTATGGTGCCTTATAGTCTAGACTCCACACATGGAAAATTCCAATCAGCATTTTAAAGATCTATATCCAGTCATCTTTCTGTAACTTTCTACGACTCCCCTCAATATGCGGGTGCTTCTGGAAGCTATACTAACGCTAGATGTATTGGATGCTAGATGGCCTTGGGCTCTGCCTGGGAAAATGCTGTTCTCACGTCTAGTGTTCACTTTTAAGTCTTTATTGAAAAGTCTCATTACATTTACTTTCCCATTTGAGTCTAACTAAAAACATTCAGGAATAGGTATTTAAATGTGAGAGCTTCCATAGATCCATAGAAAACACACATTTTCTTCTTTGACATTCATTCTATGCCTTTCTCTTTGCTTAATTCACAAGCACCTTCTTGGCTTTACAAATGAGTTATGCCTTCTGCCAGCACTGTGGATCTTAATGACTATTATGGAGAGCATCCTTCAGTCACTGAGTGGGTGACAGGATTAGGGTTACAGCTGTCAAATTTATGTGATTGTAAATAGTTGCAATTTTATGGCTTGAGATAAAAACTCAAGAACTGAAAAAAGAGAAAATCTTAATTTAGGAAAACTATTTTGCCGCCAAACAGGATAGTGAACATATTTTGTGTAAGTATTGAGCTGTGGAA
This sequence comes from Cricetulus griseus, assembly GCF_003668045.3. Classification (NCBI taxonomy): domain Eukaryota; kingdom Metazoa; phylum Chordata; class Mammalia; order Rodentia; family Cricetidae; genus Cricetulus; species Cricetulus griseus. Next base: position 31,651,028 of record NW_023276806.1, read on the forward strand.
GCACCAGGAGGGTATGATTTCTAGTCACACCATCTATGATGATCATTGTTTTTCTTTTAAGTCATTCTTTTGCATTTGTGCATCTCAAAATAAATTCTCTGCAAAGAACACGTAGCTTTATTCTCAGTGAGAGATACTACATATTGAAGAATAGTTAAAAAGGCACTTCCCAAGTGTAGAGACTTGTGTAAGTTCCTAGTGGAACCAGCTAGTTGAATGGGACTTTTTTCTTCAGAGATGAATATGATTTAAAATGTTTATTGTATCTACTCACAGTCCTCTGGTTTTATCTCATAAATAAACAGCTTAGAATCCTGGGGGCGGGGTGAGGGAATATAGAACTTAACCTCCATTTAAAAGTACTGCTGGGCAGTGGCTCATGCCTTTGATCCCAGCACTCAGGAGGCAGAGGCAGTTGGATCTCTGTGAGTTCGAGGCCACCCTGGTCTACAGAGTGAGTTCCAGGACAGCCAAGACTACCAAAGAAGCCTTGTCTTGAAAAAGTAACAACGAAATACTTATCATTATTTTGTGTCTATGGGTGTTTTGTTTGCATTTATGTTTGTGCACTCTGTGTGTATGGTAACCAGACATGCCAGATGAGGGCCTCAGATCCACTGGAACTAGAGTTTTAGATAGTTTGAGCCATCATGTAAGGCATGAGAACCAAACCTGGGTCCTCTGGAAGAGCAAGTATTCTTAATGTTGAACCATCTTTCCAGCACTGTAACCTATATATGTTTAAAGCTCCCCAGTGATAGCAAACCAAGGCTAAAGCAATTAGAATCAGCATTTCTGTTTCTCTACCAAACTATGATCTTCATCTTGAAACCTAGATCAGCCACCATTTGCTTTTAATAATGAGTGTGACTCTAAATTGCCATTGAGAAATTTTTTCCATGTGTGATAGGAGATCTTCTAAAAGCTTAATAAGGCTAATTAGTGTATATAGCAACCAATTACTTCTGAGCCCAGAGAAAAAGAAACAAGTTTTGAAGAGTTAAGCCAGAAGGCTTCAGGATCCACAGTTTACCCATCTTTGTCACAATTGGATAATATTCAGAACCAAAATGTGTGTGCGTGCATGTGGCTGAGAGCTGTATAACTCAATAGAAAGAATTTTGAAGGAATGCTCTGACTCGTGATTTAAGTGTTCTGTGTGCAACAGTTGGTTCCATTTTGAAGGAACTCATCGGAATGTATTAGGGATTTAATCGTTAACTTAGCAGCTGGGGAGACCTCAAATATTTAGAGGCGCTGAAGCTCCTCCAGCTCCTAACACAAGTCAGTAACTGCCTTTTGTTTCCTGTACTTGGCTTGGGATGATCCTGAAATAATAGGAAATGGCAGGAATGGAGGAAGGGAGAGACAGGCACCTCCAAGTAGGGGCCTCCTCCAGCTTCGGCCCCACCCCCATTAGCTTCTTATAGTGCCAGGGTCTCTGTTTTGTTGTTGGTTTAGTGTTTTGCATATTTTCCTTTACTGCTTTCTCATACTCTTGTTGGCTACAGCTGCTTCCAAGGCAGTCAGAAAGGGATTCAGTACTTAGTTGTACTGTGGTCCCTTCATTGTTTGCCATTGTTGTGCTGTTTCTGTCATGGGGATCACTTCAACAGAAGCAGCAATAAGGAAGAGAATGGTCAGGGGACAATTGTTACAAAAGTTCCAAATCTAATCAACTTACTTGGTTATGAATATGGTGCTACATCTGCATCATGTTTTTATACATTTCTTGCCTGTAATGTACGTATCTTTGCAAATAGACTTGTTCATTACGAATTTGTCTCACTTGTCTTTTATGTCTGTTAGAAAAGTTGAGATTAGAAATAACACCTTTTCATATATAATAAGTTTTCTGTTTCTTCTCTGTGTTGATAATTGAACCCAGGGCTTCTTCTTCATGTTTTTGAGACAGGGTTTCTCTGGAGCTTTGGAGCTTTGAAGCCTCTCCTGGTACTCACTCTGTAGACCAGGCTGGCCCTCAAACTCATAGTTGCCTCTTGAGTTCCGGGATTAAAGGCATGTACCACCACTGCCCAGACAGTTTCATGCTTTCTAAAGAAGGACCCAGATACAGCCTAGGCCCTCTCCCAAACCATATGACAGACTTTGAAGGTCCCTGGTAGAGGGCCTCACTATCCCTGGGAGGAGTTGGGTGGGGGTTGTTGAGGAACATGGGAGAATGGGAGGGTGAGGGAATGGGGAATGGATATGTAAATATGAGTAATTAAATAATTTAAATGAGAGAGAGAGAGAGAGAGAGAGAGAGAGAGAGAGAGAAGAAGAAGAAGAAGAAGAAGAAGAAGAAGAAGAAGAAGAAGAAGAAGAAGAAGAAGAAGGGATTCTATTACTGAGATATCATCAGCTTTCTTTTTGCTGTGCATTTTGAGAAAAGGTCTTACCAAATTGCCTAGACTGCCTTTGAACTTCTTCTGTAGTTCAAAATGGCCTTGATCCTACAGTCCTTCTTTCCTAGTCTTAAGACTTTCCTAGTCTTAAGTTCTGACTTCCTTCTTAATTTCCATTGATGAAGGAGGTTGTTTTTCCAAAATTTCTGTTTCTCAGGGGCACTTTTAATTTGTATCAACATCTCAAAAATGAGGAAGAATTTGCATTTATTAGTAAAGATGAAATATTAAGTGCTTTGGAGTAAAGTATAGCCACTATCTCTTCTCAAACACTGCTTAAAGTGAGGGATGGATGTCGGATTTAACATTATAAAGAATAGGCAACAGGGGCTTACGAAATGAAATGGCTCGGTTGTAAAATACTTGTTGTGCAAAACAAGAAGAACTGAGTCTGAATTTCCAAGAGCCATGCCAAAAGCCCGGTACAGCCAATGCATGTCTGTAATCCCAGCTCTGGGGAGGCAGAGACCAGAGTATCCCTACAGCACACTGTCCAACTGGAGTAGTAGAGCTTGTGGCTTTCAGGGTCAATGAGTGACTCTGTCCCAAAAACTAAGATGGAGAGCCACTAAGGAAGACAGCAGCTATTAACCTTTGACCTTCATCTTTACATGCATACATGTGCATACCCACCCACACATATACACAGAAAACAAAAACAATGAACAGAACAGACATCATACCAGTCCACTATTTACTGATTTCATGACTGCTCTTCAAACAAAGCTTCCAAAAAGCTCCAGAAAAGCAAAATTGAGAAACCTGTACTCAGCTGTATTTACCAATGGTTACCTTGGTTCATACTGCAGTTTAAATGGTGACATGATGGGGACCTGGGATCTGCTAGCATCACTTTAGATTTCTGGTGGTTCTGTGCCATATTTGATGATGTTTTTCACTCCTTTCGTGATTTTAAGTGAGGTAGTTTGGTGGTATTTTAGACTTCTCTTCATTTAATATGACTTTTTCTTTTTGAGTGAATTCTCTGTTCCAGACACAGTTACTGTCCTTGGAAGTTCCCACAGGCCACCTGTGGTGATGGGAGCTTCCACAAATACAGGAAGAGAAGATCATTAGGGCCATTAAGTTGGGTTTGTGATTGTCTATTTTTGTATGTATGGTGCAAATTTTCTTTAAAAGTCTTATCTAGCAGTTGATGTAGTGGGAAGAAATGATTCGTGCAATGGTGTTTGGCTTTCTCTGGAAGTTATTAAGGCCTCGTTTAGAAAATGAGGTCATCCCGTGAAGTGTGCGGTTGTTTTGTGTCTCCTGAGTTCTTTCCAGCCACTTGGAGGAAGTTTATTGTGGTTCTTTTATTTTCTATTAGAGGTTCTGTGAGCTGACAATGCCAGGTTTAAAAACCCACAGAGAAACATCACTGTGGCGGTGTTAATCATTTCACAAAGATCTATATCAGGAATGATGGCTGCCTTTGAACTTGCGTGACACCAAGCTGACAAACACCTGTAGCAAGCTCTTGAAGAGATATTCAGGCAGGAATGGGCTGTTCAACTGTACACTTGGTGGGCATAGTGACTCTCCAGATCTAGGGTGGTGACACAAACTCCCTCCTTACTTATGGCCCCCAACACATACTGGGTCAGAATCCTTAATTAAACCAGGCTACATTTTAAAATGATTGCAGTGTGCAAAGAGCAAATGGACTAGGCAACCTGGAAGCTGAAACTCCTCTGGGATAGACGTCACTTGGGAAATGAGGAGCTTTTCTTTGAGGAGGTCACCTGCTAATCACAGGGCTTTAGTGTGGGCTCAGAGCAGATGTGGATGAGAGGAAAAAAGTATCCATTACTGTAAGTGGGAAGAAGGCAGATAGGACCGAGGGGAAGACCACAAACCGGCACTGCAACACTGTACAGGGCTTCATGCTTAACACAGAGCATGCATGTCTAGTCATTCCACACAAGAGGCAGCATTTCATAACTGCTGGCCTCATACCAGATAGCAGCCTTGAAAGGAAGGAGAATCTGTAGTAAGTTGATTTTCAGAGCTGTTTTTCTACTCTCATAGTCAGTTGTGGAAGAGATTCTAAGGAAATTTCATCACTAGAGCTCTTCAAAGTTCAATAAAATTCTGTTTTCTTTTAAATTTTGATCATGTTTCACTTCAAGGTGATGAGAAGTTCTTTTGACCTGTACTTGTTTTATTTCTCTTCATTCTTATCTTAGATAAAAAAGTGTCATGCATCTTTGCCCAGCAAGTCTCCTATTTCCAAGGTGGATTTGGATGTATATATTATAATATATGTATAGCTCAGGAGGTGGCCATTTCTTGGTTCAGAAAATATTAATGAATAACCAATGTGCACCAAATATTACATTGAAGATGACAAAGGCTATTGGCTGAGAAAGAAAATGTTCTCTCAAGTAACTTCTCTTTTATGTAACTATTTAGGATCAATATTAGTGGAAACAAAGAGAAAAGTGTTCTAGGTTAGGTCTAATAATTTGTTGTTATTATTACTGGAGTCCTGAGGATTGAACCTAATACCTTACAGATACTAGGTAAACACTCTACCTTTAGGCTACATTCCCAGCAAATAGTTGCTATTTTTTTGCATAGGAGCTGAACTTGAAAGATGGATCAGGTTTGTTAAAGTGAAGGGTTTCTTCACTTAGAGCCTTAAAGGCAGTAAACCCATTGGAGTGAAAAGGAGACACAGCAACAGGACACAATTACAGGAAGAAACAAGGCTGGTAAGGTCAGCCAATAAATTCTTAGACTCATTTTAGATACTGACATAGCTGGGCTTTAATGGCTCCATAGGAAGATCAGCACAAGACGGCTGCAGATATAACCTGCAAGGAGGAGAAATCAACAGGTGAACAAAAATGATGGTGAGACAACTAGACAGAGAGTGAGAGACCTGGGAGCACTCAGCCCTGCCTGGGATGACTTTATTGTACCTCAAGGCCCAGGGATCTATGCAGAAAAGGAAGCAGAAAGATTAGGTAATAGCCTGTGACCAGGAGAATTCTGGGAAGAGGAAAGGCAAAGACCAGATTACTACCAGATGCAGAGGAAGCAAGATGAGAATGCCTTACTGAGAAAAGGTGCCAAGCCACATGAGTAAACATAAATGGGAATTGTGGGTTAATTTAAGTTGTGAGAGTTAGTTAGTAATAAGTCTGTGCAACAGGCCAAGAAACTTATAATTAATATAAGCCTCTGTGTGTTTATTTGGTACCGAATGGCTGTATGACCAGGCAGGACAGAAACTTGGTGAGGTTCTACATTGCTGTGATATTAGAAGTGGTAATCATGTGTCCAAACAAATCTCAAAAAGATGCAAGGGGAAAAATAAAGAATACATTGCTTTAGGTAGTGAGAGTGTGGACAGGTGGTGATGCATATAAATAACTAACAATCAAAAATGTTTTATTTTTCTGCTTAGCATAGTAGAGATAGTATAGAATTGGAAGTCCTTAACTCAGGTCTCAGATACACCACATTGTAGATGTGTGATTGTTGGTCACAACTTTTCTTGCTGATAAATGTATATATATTATATATATATATATATATATATATATATATATATATATATCATATGAAAAGGTGCAGCTGTAGAGGCTGAAGTGAAACAGTGTTTTTGAAAGCACTATGTACCTCACTATTATATATTACCATTATCAACAGATCCTTCCCCACTTTTATGTGAGAGAAAAGGAAATGTCACTCAAAGGATTAAAAATGTTCATAGAAGAATCAACATGAGCTTATTGTTTATAATTCTACCTTCTACCCATTGAAGTATAAAGGAAACATGTAGGTGTGTGTGTGTGTGTGTGTGTGTGTGTGTGTGTGTGTGTATGTTTATACCTGGATATCCTAACTGTGTACACTCAAGAGACCTAGATATATTGATTTGGTGGCAGTAGTGAGCCCACCTAGCCCCAGCCTTGTTTCCTAAATGCCATTTGCACCAGAAGGAGCTGGAGCTGAAAATGCCTGATTCAAGTAAGAAACTGCAGAGAAAATGATGGGACAATCACCCTGTAGGCCCTCTCAGTGATGCTAGATAAATTTGAACAAATACATAAATAGAAAATTGTGAGTCATATTTTTAAGAAGTCTTTCCTAATATCAGTAAAGTAATAAATGAATAAATAAATTGGTGGGAAGGAAAACAGAAAAGTTTCAAACAAATCTTTAAAATATCTAGCTATGCTATCTTCATTCATTTCTGGGTTACAACTAAATGAATTATGATATTAGGAGCTTGGCATATGCTGTTTACACATAAGTTTGTATATCACTCTAGCATCCATTGAACACATATTAAGATTCCTTCTGTGTTCCTTACATAAATGACTGATGGTATTGTGACAGCTAAGTGTGTCTACCTTAGAGGCTCTCGGTGTTCCCTCTGAGCCTGTGTCCTTTGCAGGATAAATGTCCCAGAGCAAAGCAGCCTGCTCAGAGCATCATGTGCAGCCCTGCTGTACGGATATATGATGATGCAATGGCCGCCTATTCCCCATATCACGTCAACACTGCCTAAGATGCGACAGACGCCCTGCTGTCTGGCTTACCTGCTCTAAATTCCAGCTTGTCTCGGGCTAGTCTTCTGAAAAAGGTGATCCTAGGCAACCTATAGATAACAATAAGTGCAAAAATTATTTCACAAGCCTCCTGGATCATGGCTTTTTATATAAAGCCATTCTTTCTTTCTTTCTTTTTTGGTTTTTCGAGACAGGGTTTCTCTGTGGCTTTGGAGCCTGTCGTGGAACTAGCTCTTGTAGACCAAGCTGGTCTCGAACTCATAGAGATCCGCCTGCCTCTGCCTCCTGAGTGCTGGGATTAAAGGCGCGTGCCACCAACGCCTGGCTATAAAGCCATTCTTGATATAAATTAGCAAAGAAATTTAAGATGTTTTGAAGGTTGGGTCAAAATTTTCCTAGAGATCTGCTTTTGTCTTTGTAACATCATGTATTCTGTTTGCATGTAGTCGCACTGATATGTAAAAACACTAACCTTTTCACTCGTTTTATAAATTTAACTGAGAATTCCTATTCTGTAGGACAGGAAACTCTCCTGGGGGGGGGGTTGCATGAAACCCATCACTGCTGGTTGACAGTCTCTCTCCTCACTACTTCTTGCCTTACTCTCCTTTCATATTAACCTTGATTGTTCGCCACACTGCCAATTCATGTTGAATTGTCCTAAAGCTTTGCTGTGCTCTGTAAGCCCTCTTTCCTCTCTGCTCTGACTCGACGCATGCCCCTTAAGCTTTCCCCATGAAATGGCAGGGTATGCTTGACCCAAGCAGGCAGATAATCTGAGGGTGGGCTGTGATACTGAAATTTCACCTTCATTCCTTGCAGAACATATCAGTGTCCCAAATTCTGAAACTTTCAAGTCCCTGATGGCAACAAGTGTCTCTCACTTGACAGCTGCTAAACAACATCCATATCACTGGACTGCAGCAGTGAGTTAAGGAATAGAAGTGCAGAGCCCACCGAGGCTTTAATGGCTGTGGTGCATCTGTGTTTTAATAGACTCTAAGTGAAGACAGACCTGCAAATGAGAGCACCCAAGGAACACTTGTGTTGCAACAAGCGTGTATTGTGAGTGAATTTGCAATGCTCTAGCCTTCCTTCACACCAGAGCACAGTGGATTTCAATGGGATCTTTGTAATTCTATGCATCCTGAAGGAGCCGTTTCTGTGTTGAATTACATGCATTTTCATAGAAGATGGAGAGATTAGAAAACATCTGGCAAGATATTAAAGTGAGACATATAGATAAAAGGCTTAAGGGTTCAAAGGCTTTTTCTTTCATTTTTATACCCCTTCCTCTTTGTGCTCAATTACCGTTTAATGTCATGGGTACTAGGGACCGAGAATTTGACCAAGCAGAGTAAAAAAGCTGACTAGGTTTAAAAGATCTCCAACATGTGAAAGAGAAAACATAAAACTGTTCCTGGCTGTCCCAACTCTCCTCTCTCAATGCTCCAGGCAACTTGATTACATCTTGATCTTTTTTCTTTTAATTAGTTTACATCAGAACAGATTCTTGAAAAAAAATATCTTTGTAAGTCTGTTCGCCTGGTATAATGGATCTATGCATGTATGTATACATATGAATTGTCATCTATATTTTTCAAATGTGTTTTATTTTAAGCTTTATTTATATGTATGAGGGTTTTGCCTGCATTTGTGTCTGTGCAGCACAAGTGTGTGGTACCCCAGGGGGCAGAAGAAGATGTCAGAATCCTCCCTATTTGGACTTAGAATAAGGTTGTGAATTGCATTGTGGGTGCTGAGAACTAAACCTAGGTCCTCTGCAAGAGCAGCCATTGCTATCGACTACAGAGCCATCTCTCTAGCTCTCTATTTTATTTTTGATAAATGTTTTAATTATGTTTCTCTTTTTGGTTCTTTCCCTAAATTTTCAACATATTCAAGTTGCAATATTGAAGTTTTACTTTACTATAGTTTGTATTTCAAATGTGCTTATTACTATGATTGCTTTAAGAAGAATCATCAATGAGAATAATTCTTTTGATAAATATGTGCAATTGAAGGAAAACTTATTATTAAATAATAATAGTTATTATTAAATAATAATAATTATTATTTTGGTTATTTGAGACAAGGTTTCTCTGTGTTGTCCTGGAACTCACTCTGTAACCAGGCTAGCCTTGAACTCAGAGATCCTCCTGCTTCTGCCTCCTGAGTGCTGGGATTAAAGGTGTGTGCTACCAACACCACCTGACTGGAAAACTTTTTTTCAGTTAAAAAGTATCACAATTTAAAGTATGGAAACAAGCACTGTTAAATTTTTGTTTAAGTTAGAAACAAAGAAGAAAAGAGGCGGATGAGACATAAGACTAAGAGACATATTAGACATACTAACCAGTTTATTATAGGCCCGTCAGAGTAGGGAGACTAAGAGAGAAGAGAAACAGGGTAAATGGCTGACCGCCATGGCCAGTCGCCATAGAGAGAGAGAGAAGAGAAGCAGAAGCAGACAGAGAAGAGGAGAAGAGTAGACAGTGTAGAGAGAGAGTGTAAATGGGCAGGGATCTGTCTTTTAAAGGGGTCCTCTGCACCTGCGTACAGACTTAGTTCCCATGGAACCCTGGGATGACCAGGGTACTGCCTGTTCCACCAGGTAACAGGGGCAGGCCAGCCTAATGCCTGAACCTCTCAAGCACTTCCTATGTCATGAATAGGGAGGGACATCTGGGATCTGGCATTCGATCTTCACCCAGTGGACAGGGTGAAGAAATGGACCTCGAGGAGATATTATCCTGGCAGTTCATTCATCATGGTGTTACATATTTGTCTTGTCTTTGTCAGAAATCCTCAACACTGGGGTTTCATTCATTCATTCATTCATTCATTCATTCATTCATTCATTCCTTGGAATCTACAGAAATGAGGAATTACTGCAGCATTTGGATATAATAAGGAAGGGTTTAATGCTTGTTCTTGACCAGTCACTAATAACTCATTTATTATAGGACAAGGTTCAGTATTGGGAAAGAAAACACACTGCAGAATTACTTTAAGGGTCATACTCCCCATAGCCCTCATGATGGTAGCAATTCAGCAGGATAGGGCTGAATTTAGAAACGAGCTAATTCTCCTTAGCACCCAGAAAAGAGAAGCAGCAACTTAATTATTGGTTGTCCCTAGATATAGGGGAAGGTACAATGACTTGCTTCTAAATGGTGGAGAGTGGAATAGAAAACCAGGGGGCACTGAAACTAGAGATGAGCCCATTGTGAGTCACCAGCAGTCGGAAGCCTGAAGAGGTTTGATCCACTTATTCTGAAATCGGGGGTGGGGGAGGTGTATGGTGCGTGGGATGTTATCAGGAGACCCCAACAGAAGAACTGGATGCAGATGTTGGCGCTGTGCATTTTAGTGTATCATGAAGTTGTTGCCACAAGGCAGATATTGTTAACTTCCCTTTTTGGAGGGGGAAGGGAGGAAAATGAGCCTGAAAATGATTTATTTCCCCCCAAATCTCATACATCTTAAGAGACAGACCACAGGTGTTGAATTGAAAATTTGTGTCTTTTCTCCAGACTATGGAGAATAAAGCAGAGGTGTAGTTAACTTCTTGAGCAGTGCTGTGGAAAGGCACTGGTCCAAGAAGGCCTGATGGTATTTATTTAGACTTCTCAGTGACACACCAATGTCAAAAACCTTCAGTCAAAAGCAGGGAGATTTAATAGTGGAGAATGTAGCAAGACTCAGAACAGTTTGTCTCTGTGCTTCTCCAGTTGACCTTATAATGCTCAAGGCAGGAGGATAAAACAGAGAAGATGTATCAGTAAGCACAAAAGTATTGTCACTCTTTCAAGGAACATAGCAAGCAGGATATTGGGTAGTCTCGTGATTTGCCATGTATTTTTATACTACAGCAAGGTTTGCAATAATAAAGTCATAGGAGGGAGTATAGAACACTCAGAATAACTAGCTCTACAGCCAGCATCACCAGCACCTCCAGTGACCTAAACAGCTTCTTGGCAGGTGTATAAAAGCCCTAAAAGTCCTTACCAGACACCTTACAGGAGCTGGAGAGAGGAGAAGTGGTTCTCCAGCCACAGAGGGGAAAGTGGTTAATCCATAGACCCGTCATCACACTACCAATAGACACAGCTCAGACATTGCTGTGAGCTGTTTGATCAATAGTGTTGTTTATTTGTTGCTGAGAATAGAGTGAGCCAAAGACAAACAGAAAAGGGAAGGCTTCTAGGCATAAGTATAAAAGGCTGGGCCATCTGTAAGGATGTGAATAAAACCTGATTAGAACAACTGAGTTATCAAATGTGAATCCAGAGAGGCAGTTGTGGTGGTGCGTGCCTGTAATCCCAGGCACTCTGAGAGGTTGAAGGGAGGGGAGTGTGAAGCCAAGGCCAGGGGGCTACATATTGATACACCCCAAATAATGTATATTTAAAAATTAAATTTTATAAACATAGGGATTTTGAAATTGAAAACTGTAATTTCAAACTATATCATGATAAAAAGGAAGCAAGACTGACTTTCTGGTGTTCGTTGTTTCAGAGAAATAGTTACTCCAGGTAGACATCTAAATGACATCCACTAGTGGAAGGAAAGGAAGACTCTCTTGGTCCATGAGAAAATGAGGAAGGTACTTATTTTCTATGGGTGCTTCTAACACTCCAGTGACTATGATGTATTTGTGCACTTCCTACATTATTGGTGGTGGCTGTGTGTAAGCAATTAACATTTGTGTGGAAGGTAAAGTGTTGAAAGTAAAGAAATATGTGAAACAAAGAAAAACAGTGGAGAAAAGACAAGGGTCAGGAATTGGATGCTGTCTCAGAGAAGTGTCATACAAAGATGGTGCCTGGGATGCAGGCTGGGTGTGAAAAAGGGCTTGTTGATCTAATTGCGTGTGGTTAGTGGTGGTGAGCCAGCAGTGAGAGAACACAGAAGAGCTCTACAAAAGAATCGAGTGCAAATAAATTTTTACTGTACATGTCTTTATAGATGGCCAATCCTCAGGAAACTGTGTGCATATACATACGTGTGTGTGTGTGTGTGTGTGTGTGTGTGTGTGTGTGTGTGTGTGTGTGTGTGTGTCCTTAAGTAGTAGTAATCCATAAACCTTTACAGAACAACCCCTGTATTTCCAGGGTTAGCAACAGTGACTGCATTTTTTCCCAGTGCATAGCGAGACTACCCTGCTATCTGGTGTGTACTCAGCAACCCCATCCTTATCTAATGAGCCACCTTCATAGTGGCTGCTATTGCTCTGTGGTCATTTACATGTTTGATCTTTTCATTATTCCTGGAACATTTCATAACAAAATCAAGCATCCGAAAAAGATAGCCATACAAAAGCTGACAGGATGGTAATGAGAACAAAACAAAGGGATATTTAATGGTAATTGGATTAATTACTGCATATGCTGTTTTCAGAGATTCATTGAAGTGTTTCTGTGTGCACATCATTAATATCACATGTTTGTATATTTTTTTTAATTTAGATGATGCATTCAGACCTAGCATGCAGTGCTGAATAAATATTTATGGGATAAATGGAGTAAATGTTTGTAGAAATTCATCATTTTAAACATGCTAAAGGAATATTTTTACTGTTCATTTTTCAATAATTGTTTATGCATGCCTGCTATGTAAAGGCATTACCAGAAGTACTAGAGACAGACATTAATAAAATAGGATATCTGTACATCACGGGTCCATATTCTGGTGAAGCAGTCAAACACATGAGCAGTTGCATATGGGTGGACAATCACCATGCTGTCCCTAATCTTGTTGGCCAGGCAGGGCTTCAAAACAAAGTCCCCACTGACAGAAGGAGGGAGGGGACCAGATTGAGGACTATTAACAAAAGTGAAAAAAGCAAATTGCATGGCAGAAAAGGCACAGAAGTTTTGGACCAGTGAGATTATTGGGGACCAGATCTGTACTGTTTTTGCCTATAATGTTTTTGTCATGAAGTTTTTAGGGGTGTCCTGTAAACCTCAGAAAGATCTCTCTGGCTATGGGGGGGCATGGATTGACATACAGCAAGGCTACAACAGGAAACTGTCTAGGTGGTGGTCCTGGTGATTCTGCCAGGAGGATTACTGACCTAAAACAGTAGCATCGGGATAGGAAAGCATGTACTCTGCAGGATTGCGTATATGGGGGAGGGACCACCCAACCATCAAACTCTCCATCTGAGGCAGCAAGACAGATGGATAAGGCTGTGCCAGGAGCAGGTGAGTGTGGGACACCAGCTTAGGGAAGAGGCTCTCTACTGACTTAGAAAAGCACAAAGCATATTTAAATAGTCTTCTTAAAACCCAGTAGAAAAGGAAAACATTTTTGTTTAAAATACTCCTCAGTGCTCTTAAAACACAAACACCCTAATTTTTAATGCTAGCTCTTCGTTTTCTTATATTTTGCTTGCTCCCTCTGTTTCTCCTCCTCTCCCCCTTTCTCCTTCTTTCCTCTTCTAGTAGAGGAGATATAAGTTGATCTAGTAGCATGGTTTATAAATGTATGACTGTAAAGATTAAACACGAACATTACCATGAGTCTTTTTTATTATAGCTCATTATTATAGTAAGAAATTACCAATACGGAGTCAGGTAGAAATATAAGGGTATTTAATAGGGAAAAGCCTTACTTACAGAGCGAACCAGCCAGCCGGTGGTAGTCTGTACAGCAAGAAGCAAAGAGAAACCGAAACCGAAAATGCAGTCCCCCTACTCACTCTGACCACGCCCTCACAAGCCCTCAGGTACTCCTGTAGCCAGCCCCTAAGAAGGCGTGGCTACAGCTTCCCCTACAATTCCCCTTTTAGTCTAAAAGAGGATTAAAACTTAACAGTATAAAGGTAAAATATAACTAAACCCTAAAGTCATAAGCTATTCCTAACTAGGTATATACACTATCCTAAGTGACAACAATGGGGAAAGGGGGCGTAGCATTCTCCAAGTTACTTCCTGCTGAAATGGGACGTTGATAGTCATATGGGGTCCTGTAGAAAGAAAATGTTAGTATCCAGTCCATGTTAGATGGGATTTACTTGATTGAAGGTCTCGCTTGAAATCCTCAACTTGATTGAAGTCAGTACCCGAACCTCTGGCTGGAGTGTCAGCTGAAATGGAGTAAGTTGGATCCAGTGCAGTCGAGGAGGTGTGGCCCATTTTCTTTCCAGGGTGTCCAGGGATTGCTGTCAGGCAGGTCTTCATTGGCTGTGTGGGACTCAAACATAAACAGTTAGCAGAGAAATGTTTGTTTGTGTATGTACACATGCTAGGGAATGCAACCATGAGAGCATAACAATTATGAAAGGGTGTACACCTTGAGAGAAAGATCCAAGAAAAGACAAAGACAGTCCCCAAATTCTTCTTTTATTCTGTATTACATCAATTGGCTTCTTGATACAATACAGAAACACTAAAGCTTAGTTAAATAATGTGCTTGGATTTTAGAGGAGGAAAGCCAAATCCACCTCTAAGTCCAGCATTGGTTTAATTGAATAGGGACTAGGAAATAAAGAGAAATAGAGTTTTTTGAGAGACAGCTGTAAAGTTTACCGTATGGCACATTCCTTCTATTTGATGGTTATAGCTACCTTTTCTTCTTAAGTATCTACCCATGTAGTGTCCTTTGTCTTCTGAAGATGAGTTTTCCTGTGAAGATAAAAGCAAAACAGTTCCCTTTCCTTTGGGAGGCTTCTATTTAGTTTATAAGATATACCTTAGTAGAATACCTGTCATTTGTCCCACTTCTGACACCAGATATAGTAAGAAATTACCAATACGGAGTCAGATAGAAATATAAGGGTATTTAATAGGGAAAAGCCTTACTTACAGAGCAAACCAGCCAGCCGGTGGTAGCCTGTACAACAAGAAACAAAGAGAAACCAAAACCAAAAATACAGTCCCCCTACTCACTCTGACCACGCCCTCACAAGCCCTCAGGTACTCCTGTAGCCAGCCCCTAAGAAGGCGTGGCTACAGCTTCCCCTACACATTATTATACAGATGGGAACACTAAAATTCAAAATGGATCCCCTTGCAGCATATACCCAGGAATAGCCTAGCTCAGAGGCCAGAAGACCACACTGGCAATAATTTTATAGTAGTAAATTGACAGTATTGATTTTATAATATTTTATGTCTTATGCTTATATTCCCAGAGTTTTTGGATTGCCTGTAAAGTAATTCCATCACTAAAGTAGAGTGTAATTGAAAACTTAAAATAATCTGTCCTTCTCTAGGGAGAACAAACAATATGTGACCATGATAGTTATACTACAATGAATAATATATAAGGAATAGAAATACTCCTTTCTACTTCAAGAGTCACAAAATGTATTTGCTTTAAAGAGACCTTGAAACAGTGGCTATGCTGGTTGGCCTGTGAGATTCAGGTTCTTTTTGGCACTCAATGTTCTCGTGTTCAGAATAAATTGAATTTAGTCTATTAGTCCATTGTCTCAGTGCCACTGCTTTTTATTAGTGCAGGCTCCATCACATTTTAAAATAAAAGACATCATATTTACATCCAGTTCCTGAAATAAGTGAGCACCATAGGAGGCTCTCACTTGACTCAGTGTATTACACAGAACACGGGAAATTATGCCTCTCCTCACAGTAAACCAGAGAGTGTCCTGAGGATTCTCCCAGAGTGTCCAGTGTGAACAAGACTGGATGCTGATCTTTAACTTGATTTTTTTTTGATTGGCAAATGCTTGGAAGCTGTATACAGGATACTTTTCCATTTTTATTTACTTATTTGTGGTGTGAGGGATTGAGCACAGGGCTTTGTACATGGTAGACAAACACTCTATGTCTCTAGCCCAGCACACTGTATGTTTCAAACTTCTGTATCTTCTGATTGGCTTCAAATGTGGGTTTGTGTGTATTTTGTTGAGAAATTATTACCTTAACATACTTAGCAATTGAGGCAAGGGTGACAGCTTTGTTGGTGAAATGTCTGTTGTACAAACATGAGGACCCAAGTTTGGATTTCAGTATTTGTGGAAAGATGTAGGAAAGGGGTAGAGACTGGTGGATTCCTGGTTGACTGGCCAGCCAATCTACCTAATCAACGAGGTCCAGGTTCAGTGAGAAACATTGTTTAAAGAAATAAAAATAAAACTCCAAACACAAACAAAACTCCAACCAGGTAACTTTATCAAGGCAATTGTTTCTCTAGTTCAAACCCTGTCATTGGTTTCATTGATGGATAGGTGCTTAAAAATATGTTCATTAGTGAAAATATACTAGTGAAGCTCTGAAGCTTCGGAATTGTTATTCAAATTACAGAATTACACAGACACATACACCTGTGGAATCTATTATATGTTAGTCAACTACTCCTGAACATGATGCCTGCCATGGAATGTTGCAATATTTTTATAATAAGGTTTATATTTTAAAAGGTGGAGGGAAGTTGAAGACACCTAAAACTAATCTCTTACTTCCTCATTCTCATGAGCACACACACAACACTCTCTCACACACACATACACACACACACTCACATATACAAACAATTAAAAATACTTTGAGACCAAGGATTACCAGCCTACAGTCCACACCTCCAGAGAATCTAGTAAACAAGGAGGACCCTAAGAGAGACATACATGGTCCCCAAGTGAAGGGGAAAGGGACAAGAGTCTCTGAACAAATTGGGAGCATGCAGGGGGGTAGGGAGGTAAGAGAAAGAGGAGGGGAGAAGAGAAGGGGGCAGAACATGAGGGAGCAGAAAGATTGAGTGGGGAGAGGAATAGAGGAGAGCAAGAAAAGAGACACATCAATAGAGGGAGCCACTATAGGTGTAAAGAGAAATCTGGCACTAGGGAATTGTACAGAGATCCACAAGGATGACCCCAACTAGGAACCTAAGCAATAGTGGAGAGACTACCTTAAATGCCTTCCCTTGTAATGAGAATGATGACTACCTTAAATGCCATCCTAGAGCCTTCATCCAGTAGCTGATGTAAGCAGAAGCAGAGATCCACAGCTAAGCACTGAGCCAAACTCCTGGAATCCAGTTGTAGAGAGCGAGGAGTGATGAACAAAGGGGTCAAGACAACGTTGGGGAAACCCACAGAAACAGATGACCTGAGCAAGTGGGAACTCATGGACCCCAGTCTGATATCTGGGGAATCAACATAGGACCAAACCAGGCTCCCTGAACGTGGGTGTCAGCTAGGAGCACTGGGCAGTCTATGGGGCCTCTGGCAATGGAACCAGGATGTGTACATGAATGGACTTTGGGATCCCATTTCCCATGGAGGGATACTCTCTTAGCCTAGATACACAGGGGAGGGCCTAGGCCCTGCCCCAAATGACTTGACAGATTTTGATGATCCCTCATGGAAGGTGAAGGATGGTGGGGTCTGATGGGGGAAGTGCTTCTGTGTATGTCTTACTAGATGATAAATAAAGTTCTGTTTGGCCAATGAGGCAGCAAGTTAGACGGGACTAGGAGTCAAAGAGGATTCTGGAAAATGTAGTAGAGAAGTGGTGACCCAGGCAGGAAATGACATAGCAGGGAGACTCATATTTAAGCAAGGAGAAACATGAAGTGTCCCTTTCCCCCTCCGCTCTTCCTCCAGTGGCACAATGTGATCCACCAGCAAGGAGGGACACCAAAGGAAGGTGCCCGATAAGATAAGTCTTATAAAATACATAGATTTGTGATAATTAAGACTGAGCTAACAGATGAGAATCCTAGTCATTGACCAAGCAGCATTTGTACCTAATATAAGTCTGTGTATTATTTTGTCCATTCACGCAGTGGGCAGGACTTGGGTGGCTGGCAGGAGACCACCCACATGGTGGTAGAACTCGGGCGGCTTTTGGCAGAGAGATTTATTGTAACATGGGTTGGTGGGGGACATGGGAGGATGGGAAGGAGAGGGAACTAGGACTGATATGTAAATTAAGTTTGTTTCTAATTTAAATAAAAATACTTTGAGACCATTAGATTAAAATACTTGCATGTATAATTTCATGGAATTTGCACTTAAAGGAACTTTTTATTAATACCAAATGGATCAAAATAATAAACATTTTGTGACATAGGTCAAAATATGTACCAGTAATGACCCCTCTTGCCTGTTTGGATGCATGTCCAAACAGCTTATGGCTCAATGCCTAGGAACTTCGAAGGGAAGCAAAGAGGAAGTGAAGTGACAATGGATAGTATAGTCTCATCTGTTGGTCTCAATGATGGGTCTTCAGGTGAGTTTAGCAGCAGGTAGGCTTTGCTGAGTGCATAACAATAAGACATTATTCCAGGGATGCCATATATCTTCATAGTACAGAACTGTTATCTATCTAATTACTTAACTACTGCCGCTGTATGTTAAGATAATTCTTTCTGTTACCCGCTTGAGTTCTGCCCGCCACGTGGATGGCCAAAATAATACACAGAGACTTATATTAGGTACAAATGCTGCTTGGCCAATGACTAGGATTTCTCATCTGCTAGCTCAGTCTTAGTTATCATGGATCTATATATTTTATAAGACTTATCTTATCTGATGCCTTCTGCTGGCATCCTCATTCCCAGGATTACATGGTAGCTCTGAGCAGAGAGCAGGAGGAAGTGCAAAGGGGAAAGGAACCACTTCCTGTTTGTCCTTGCTTAAATATGAGTCTCCCTGCTATGTCACTTCCTGCCTGGATCACCACTTCTTTACTACATTTCCCAGAATCCTCCTGACTCCTAGTCTTGTCTAACTTGCTGCCTCTTTGGCCAAATAGTACTTTATTCAACAATCAATAAGATGAACATACACAGAAGTACATTCCCCATCAGTTGTACATGTTTTTCTAGTTTCCCTTTGGATGGGAAAGACTAGACACCTGAGACATGTAGGTCCAGAGCACCACTGGGCAGCTTTCTTCTCAGACCACCTTAATAGTCAGTCACCTTGTCTAAGAATGGAGGTCCTTTGGCCAGCAGGCATTCCCCATGACCTTACCAGGAGCAATGCCGTCTTCTATTCATTTTGAATTTACTTTAACTGAATAGAGCTCTCCTTATTCCTCTTAGCTGTTTTACAAAGGTTAGTAAAATGAAAATAAAAACTGGATTGATTTTCCAAAAATAACTTTACAAACTATATTGTGACAGAGCTCCTTTTTGACTTTTGGTTTTAATCACTTGCTGGGCTCTTCACAGGCATTCTCTAAGTACTGTCTGTACATATCTTTCCTTCAGATCAAGTAGGAGTACACAATGGTTACATTGTTATTTTTGTTGCATTTAAAAATCCCCTTCACAGAACATAGAATTATTCAAGCGTCTTTCTCTGGACAGCCTACCTTTCCTATGTCACTAAGTGACATTTATCGAAAGCCCACTTTGTACTGGGCATAGAGTGGAGTGGCCTTTGGAAAACTTCATGAATTGTTAGCCTCTCTTTTAAGGAATGCCATCCTAGATACACCACAAGTCCAGGGGCAGCAGACTGGAATGAAATAATAGCTGGAAGGACTGTACAAGCAAATTGGCTAATTGATGTTTGTGGGCCGTGAATAGCTTTGTGATACTCATTTTGGTTAATGCGTGTTAAGCACAAACAGAAGTCATTTGTACTGACCTCAATGAAAGAAGTGGAGTCGCTCACTGGTGCAGTGGACCCAGTGGACATCTGTATAGTGTGCACTTTTCCTTATTGATCAATTGCATAACAGATTCAGCTGACAAGAATCGTTAGGTTTCCTTTTTAGCCAAATACATTATATCAAATGGGCTGAAACATAGAAGAAAACAGCGTGCCAACTGAGCTCTGCACAGAATGTACCAGCTTTATTTCCATAGTTCAGTGATTCAGAAAGTTGGATTGACTTGTCCTTGATTTCATGTGATAGTGTTTGGGAGAATTTGCATGCAGTGGAATAATAAAATATTAGTCTAATCAGATAGCCACAGCAGCTTCAAATGATATTAAAAAATGGCAAGGGGGGAGATTATAATCCAAGATTTTAAGAGATTTATATTTAAAAAAAAAGACTCATGGCCTTTGTCTGCACGTGTGTATGTGTGTGTACTATGTGCATGTCCTCTGAAAGAGCAGAATTTGGTCTTAACTGCTGAGCCATCTCTCCAGCACAAAGAAAGAAAAAAAAAAAACAACTTCCATAATTCTGAGTGAAACTTTCTTCCTATTTTGCTCCTTAGCAGATCTGTGGTAATTCTTTTTTTAAATGTAGTTTTAATTCTATAGTACTCACACTTTATGAACAAGTTAATCACAATATTTGAGGACACCAAGGCCCCTGTTAGCCTATGCTGGTTTTGGAGGCCTGTCTTACTGGGTCCTGTAATGGCTTGTAGTCAGTCAGAAGAGGAAGTCGGCCTCCAGGCTAATATTACCATTATTTTACTGTGATGGACTCTGAGAGCTGTAGCAAACTTGTCAGTCTAGTTAATGTTCAAGTAAGGTGGGATAACAGGGCACGCTCCTTGAGAGCAGCCCCCTGGGTACCCAGAAAAAAATCCATCCTATTTACACCATGGTCCTATCATATTCTTCAGTTCTCCAGGGTAAGCAGAGTGAATTGACACAGCTCATAGAAATGACACCTGATACAACACGCCAAATAATTCTATGTCCCTAGCCATGAAATAGTCTAAACAGAAGATGCTCAACTTCAGTCACCACTGTGTGTTAAGTAGTTCAGTGTTAACAGGTTTCGTGTCCTAGAAGACAAAACACCTCAGGAGTGTAGAGGAGGCTAGCGATCTAGTCAGAGCCCTGTACTTCCCAATTCAGAAAACTGAAGCACAGATTTGATAATGAATTAAATTCACACAGGTTAGCTAGTAGTTGACTAGGACTTCAATGGGTAATTCTGGACAAGAGCTCTTCAGAACTCCCCTGTAGAAGTTTGTAAGTCAAATGACACAACTGAGGCAGTGATTTCTTCTCCAACATGTGACTTTCCTGATGATTTTGTAACCATGCTCCCCTCATTGAGAGGGTGAAACTGGAAACAGCAATGGCTGTTTTTCAGATTTGCTGCTTTAGGGACTTGGGCAAGGACTTTTACAGCGAAGAAGCCAGCTGTGGTTCTCAGTCCACAATTGTTTTCTTCTTGTAATGGATCAAAAGACCAATATAGATGAAATAATAACAGTAAAGGTCCCAGGAATCCGAGAAGATACTGCAAATGTTACATCACGAGCGATTTGAATTTCACCTTCAAAACCATGTATCAAGCTCATGTATTCTTCTGCGAGCATGGTCAAACATGCAAATATTTGCTTTCTGAGCAATTTGCCCTAATGACTTTGAAGCATTTTTAAGGAACAGTGGTGGCATTGTTCTGCCCCCGGCAGCAAGCCCATCCTTTGTCAGATGTCCTGAGAGATGGAAGCAGTCCACCAGGATGATTTTAAGACATGGTGCTGCATTTGTTAACCTTGTCTTCCACTTGGCTAAATGTTGGGCATGTAGATTATCATATCACAGACACTTTGGAGACAAGCCTGCTTGGCTTTCAGCTGTTAGCTACCAAGCAATAGAAAGAGCTCTGTTTTAGCATTCCAGCAGATCCTTCACACTTTTGTCGTCCTTTAGAAAGTACTGGAGTTTTCAGAAAAGTTTTAAGTGACTTTGAATAGGAAGTTGCTTGTTGGCAATTCCATTTTCACAGGTATTGAGAACTTCTGGGTTGGTCATTTAAACCTGGTGGGTAGAAACCAGGGAATTTTAGCCATGACAGGAACATAAGGGTTTCTATTGTCCTCTCCTCTGCCTGTTAGTCAGCAGTAGCATTTGGGGAGCAGCATATGTTGTCTTCTGGGAGACCCAAGTGATAGGAATATAGATACTGAATGAAGAAAGAATAACAATATTCCTGTGGGAGAGTTGGCAACATGCTACTTTAAAATTCCTTACTAAGTATCCATCTGCCTTTAAACAACTCAACAATGTATTACAATATTTTTTTTCTAATAAAATTCACCCCATACAGTGTTAATAGTTTTTCAAATACGAAAAGGGGTGTTTATTGTTAAGTCAGGAAATGAACTGAAAATTTTGTCATTCTTAAAATTATTCAGTCTGTTACTTTTGATACATAGAAAAGAGTAACTGGGTCAGTATAGCTTAGTTAAATATAGACATGACGAGACTGCATTTTTCATTTGCTTCACATTTAGTGTTAATAATTTTCTTAGGTCAGAAGAGGTCAGTGAGAGAGAACAGGCCTATAGGAAAAGAAGTAAAAGCTGATAGTGGCTCCAACCTTATTCAAGAAGATATTAGAGCACCGGGCAGTGGTGTTGCACTCCCTTGATCCCAGCACTCAGGAGGTAGAGATAGGCAGATCTCTGTGAGTTCAAGGCCAGGTTGGTCTACAGAGTGAGTTCCAGGACAGACTCCAAAGCTACAGAGAAACCCTGTATTGAAAAACAACAACAAAAAACAAAACAAACCCCCCAAAAAAATAGAAGAAGAAGAAGAAGAAGAAGAAGAAGAAGAAGAAGAAGAAGAAGAAGAGGAAGAGGAAGAGGAAGAGGAAGAGGAAGAGGAAGAAGAAAGAAAGAAAGAAAGAAAGAAAGAAAGAAAGAAAGAAAGAAGAGATATCAGAGCAAATGGCAAGCAAACAGGTTCAAAGGACTCAAGTGTACTATGGAACCTCAGGCAAATGTAAATTGTAAGCTGAGCAGGAAGGAAGGACTAGTGAACATGGGTTGGTGGGGGGCAGGGCAGGGAGAGGAGCTGCTTGGAGAGAAGCAAAAGCAAGGCACCAGGTGGATTGGGCAACATGGGAGAGACAGAGAAATGCCTGGGAATAGCTCACGCCTACAAAACACAGCACGATTGCTTACTCAGCCACTCAGAATGTTGCCCTCTCTGGAGTGGCTAAATGTCCCATTTATTTATAGAGGAACACTTCCAGATCTCAGCTCCAGAATGACATAGGGAGCCTAGAGATGGTTTGTAGGATTTTCTCCCAGGCCTGTCAGTTGCATAACTCTATGTTAAACATTGGGTCAAATGTTGGATTTTTATATTTCAAAAATGTTAAATTAATTATAAAGTGTGGGGGAGTGCATCTCTTTTAGAAGCCAGAAAAATCTTGGCTTATATTATGAAAAGTTCATACATATTTAAGAAGTAGCCCTTGTAAGCCTTCGTGGACTGACTGTAGATCTTCCCCAGGCTCTGAGAACCTTAGAGAAAAAGAAAAATGACAGACAAATCTTTGGAGAAGAAAATTTAAACACACACTTAAACATCATAGTTTGCTTAATTTCTGTAACCCATGCCTCTGGTATGTGGAACACTGGGTGAGAAATGGCAGTGTTGTGATGAGTCAGCCGTTTCAACTGTATAAAATTACCCAACCAACTCAAAAGCCTTGTCTGCCACAGCTCAGCCCCCAGTCTAAACCTTGTTACTGAAACCAAGGTACTGTCTTCAGGTATATGTTCTCATAATGCTTTAGCATTAATGGTGTTTAGAGTCCACTCCCCTTTAATGTAGTGGGGAATGTGACACACAGATTGTTACAGTATTTTTGCATCAGTCAATAGTTAAGAAAAATCTGGTTTAAAAAGATAACTTCTCTTATAGTTGAAAAGTATAGAAACTTTTATCAAAGAGTGATACCTCCAAGTAATTAGAGTGTAGTGTTAAGAGCTTTATCATATGTAATGTAATTTAGCACTATGGTCTCTGGAATGAGGTGGCTTGTGGTCTATGCACAACAATAATCCCCAGTTGTCATAGCTTATGACTATTTTAAGAAGATGGTTTTTACACACACATATGCACAGACCTACCAGGTAACGAATAAGAAAGGAGAGGACTAATTCAAATCATTACATATGGGAATGCTAATGGAGTCAGTGGTATTCATTGACAGTAATCAATAGCAAGTCCTCATCTTCTATTCCAGTTGGCCCCCTAAATCCCTGTGCATTTACGGTATTTATCTTAGTGAGAAACAATAAATATTTCAAAAGCCTGTAGTATGATTTCTAAGATTGTGCCATGCTGAGTATTTTCTTATGCAGTTTGTGAAGACATTTTCAAATACTAAAAATTAGAAAGGAATCAAAGTGTTTGCTCTCATGCAGACACTAATGGATAACGACAAGTTGTGCATAATTTATAAAAATTAAAACTTCCACACAGGGTTCAAATGAACCATTTTGACTGATATGTTTCCAATGAATATATTAAAGGGATAGCTCATTATTTTCTGTGATTGATAATGAAAGGCAGGGGATATCAGCCACTTTGAATACCACTTGGTTTAAGCAATCACAAAATAATGGGTGTCTCTTATGTTGGTGGAGCAAAGTTATTAGGAGAGTCTGTATTTTGTGTGAGTACAAAGGATTACCAGGAATTTATTGAGGAATGCAAAACTTCTCATATGGAGAGGCATTTTACACAGCGGGAACTTCAGCCCATGTGTGAGGCAGGCTGCTGGCATGGCGGAAAAACAAAACAACACCACCCCCTCCCCTGCTCTCGGTCGGCTTCACCCCCCTCACTCCATTGACATGCATAGCTGGCCTGGTAGGTGTAAAAATAGACTGACAGTCCCTGAACTGGAAATGGTCACTGAATGCAGGCTACAGTTGCCTGGGTTTTGAGTTCTCCCTGTCACCAGCGAACCGGGCAGCAGATGGGAAGAACTGGTGAGGGATATGTTGGAGAACTGAGCAGAGGAGTTCAGGATAATGGCTTGTTCCTGCTAGTGGGTACCCAGGAGCCCAGGCCAGCGTGCACCAGGCAAGGGCAGGCCCACCGATCACAACTGTAGAGCTGAGATGGGGAATGCAGCTCTCTGCTCCTCTTGCCACGCAAACAAGAGCATCAGGGCACAGGGAAACATGCTGGAATTGGATACAACTCCAGACTTCTATGGCTGTAACAGTGATGATGTCAAGGAACCTGTCTTCCGGGTAAGTGTTAGGCCACAAATGAGGTAGATGGGAGGATTTTGGTCTAAGAATCAACAGTGGTGTTTATTTGTCAAATCTCTCGACTTCCTGGAAGGAGGCTGATGTGAAATCAATGTGATTTCACTACCTGACTGTCTGGAATTCAGTGGCTTGCAGCTGTATGGTCTTAATGCCACGACATGCCATGTGTTTAGCTCTTCATGCTTCTCTTTAGTTTCCAACTGACACATGAAGAGAAGCATTGCATTGTTTTCTTTATCTTGGAGTTTGGCAAGGCTGAACATGTGTGCATTCGTGTGTGTGTGTGTGTGTGTGTGTGTGTGTGAGCGTGTGCATATGTTCCTGTGTATGTGTAAGTGCACATACACCATTATAGAGTGAGTTTCGGTAGTATTGTAGAGTGTCATGTTCAGGCTGCCAATTTGTTTTTCCTATTTACGTATTGTACGTTTCATTCTTTCATTAGGCCAAAGGGCATTTTGCAAGCCTGTGCTAACTTAGAATCCCAGTTCTAGCTATAAAGGCGTTGTCCAACCCATTAGGAGGTGTCTTCAGTGAGGGTCTTTAGATATAGGTCCAGTTATGACCATACTAGTTTGTGAAAAGGCTTAAATGCTGAGAAGTCAGGCATTTAAGTTGGCTTCAGATCTTTAATAATTCTCTAACATAGTATGCAAAGACTCAGTGTGACTCAAAGGGAAAAGTTGGCCGGGGTTTTCACACGTGCGGTAAGAGCCAGAAGTTGACCGGAAGTTCACAATGGACTGGCCCAAGGTTTGTGAGTGACTGACATTGAGGGCTTTGCTTTTCTGTGCTTGCCACTGTTTCTAGGAGTCATCACAGGCTGTGAGATGTGTCTGTCCTCTTTGGCTTTTATTCTGAGCTGGATCTTTGGAATTGTCAAATTGTGAAACAGTGAAACTGAAGCCCCAACTTAGAGCCTGTCAATGAAAACCATCTACAGAAAGGAGAGCAGAAAGCACTGGAGTGAGAGAAGCAGCACTTCCAAGCTGGGAGTTACCCAGACAGGAGGCAGCGACAGGCTTGGGAAGTAAATCCCTTCTCCAGTGAAAAGAATAGCCTGAGGTTACTCAGTGAAGTGGAGCCAGGAGCACGGTATTGCTTTTTCTGGGTCAGAGTTGAAATTAGCCACACCCACGTGGATCCCACTGCTAATAGATTTCTATAGAGAGTAGGTCCTGTAGGGGTTTTTGATTCTTCATATCATTTTTGTGTCATGTTAATTTCATATTTATTACAGAAGGGGGAACTGCATCACTTCTCAGATACATCTATAGCTCCACCTTTTAGATGGTCTTTGCATCATTTAATTTCAATTGTGAGAGATGTAGTAAGTCCCTTTCCCAGGATGTTTCTGTCTGGGACATTACCTGAAGGCCTTGCAGCATCAATGTAGGCTTCATGGTATTTTGACATGAAATGCTAAGGCTCTACCAAGAACACTGTCAGAGAAGTTCCCTTTCATTGCTTTGGCTTATATGCTTATTGTTATCATTTGCAAATTTGCATAATGGTCTATATATACTCTATTTTTTCACATTATGTAACTTTTTATTGTGCTTTATTACATCAAACTGATTTTTAAATTCATTATAAGAGTAAGCCATAAATGTGGCACTGCATCACAAATATTTAGATTATCCAACCTGGTTGAGTTTGGAATCATCAGCTTCACCTTTTATTAGTTCTCCTTCAGAGATATTCATTGTCTTGCTTCACTGATTTTCATACTTTGCCACAATTATAGTAGAAACATTTCAGCTTTTTATTTTACTCTTTTCATTAATCTGTTTATTACTTTGGACAGTGAGCAGTAAGTCCTGTGATATTGCAAAACAAGTCAACACTCTTCTGTTAGGCTCGTGCAAAAGCTAAGTCAACAGCAACTTTTTCCTAAGGGAGATATAGTTGTACGGAATTCCTGCAGTATGGGGGGCAAATTCTAACCAAGTCAGGAGACAAAGGCATGCTGCCTCAGTAAGAGTAGAATAAGCTGGTGTGGTCAGAGGATGGAGAGAGAGAGAGAGAGAGAGAGAGAGAGAGAGAGAGAGAGAGAGAGAGAGAGAGAGAGAGAGAGAGGAGAAGAGAGAAAAAGATAGCTGGTGCCCCCAAAGCACAGTAAACTCAGTGGGATAAGGATGAATTATTAGAGGGAATCAATGGCCAACCTTGGTAGAAGTTTAGGTTTCTTTTCATTTCTTTTTAAACACAGAAGTTAACTTCTATTCAAAGTATGGCAGGTGCCTTGAACAAATGGTAGGACTTCACTTAGGTTGAAAGGATCTTTCCCTCATCTCCCTCCCTGCCTCCTCCTTTCCCCTCCCTCTCCTTCTTCCTCATCTTTCACCTTCTCCTCACGCACCCTCAGCAAGAGAGGAAGAAGTGAGAAACTTAATAATGGAGGCTGGATTAGTGTATAAGCTATGGAAGTGAGAAATGATCAGGCTCAAAATGTACTTTGTTTCTATTAAAGCTTTGTGTTAGTTTATAAAAGGGCTTTTTGTTGGCTTAAGTAACTAGACACAACATAAGAACTATTGACCCAAATGGGGGTGTCTCTGTGTATATATATGTGTGTGTGTGTATGAGGGGGGGAGGAAGGAAGGAGAGGAAGAGGAGGGGAGGAGGGAAAAAGAGAGAGAGAATAGTGTGAATCCTATTAGTATGTCAGTAGATCTTGGAAACTGTTTGAAAGTCGAGTTTGAATTACTGTGTGGAAGAAATTACACTTATTCTTTCAATAAGCATGAATGAGCCAGGCACTGGTCTGAAGGAATGTCCTAAGATGGACAAAGAAGAAGTTCCATTAATAGATTTCAGGTGTTGTGGGGGTGTCTGAGATTGGCAACTCAGTTTCCACAGAGCTGAAAGAATATCAAGTTTACTTAACTCTTGTGAAGATCATCCAGTTAATCTTGGAATCAGTGGTATGACATTAGAGTGATCTAGAAATACCATGTACTGTCCTTCTAGCTATAACACTTGCTGGTCATGCACTGACACAATGATATTTGGGTAGAAAGCATAGGACTATTATTAAGAGATATATAAACCAAGGTTTAAACATGGGCTGTGTACTAGAAGAAGACCACAGACCAAGGGCATTTGTGGAGGATTGGTTAAGTTGTGTTCATGAACCTTTGACATGCCTAACAGTGCCTGCCACCTACCTAATATGTGCTTAGTGGATTTCTGTGGGAAAAATGAATAAATTAACTAGAAAGTCACCCAAATAATCAGATCTCATTGTGGACATTTTTTAGATGCAGGTAGCATGTCCTCAAATCTGGCAGAGGTGGTAAAATGGCAGAGTCACTTTTCTGTAATTTACTATTATTTTGAACATTATAGGTCTTTTCTTGAGAAGTTCTTCACCCATGTAACAAACTATACACAGAGATCAATACTTAAATTTTTAAGATATGTGTTAAAAGATTGTATTATTATAAGAGGAATAATTTAACATAAATAGTAATAGCTAACTCAGTATCTGGCACATTCCTCTATATCTGTCTTCCATGAGTACATCCAAACCAAACATTTGTGTTTATTTGAACTATGTGTTGATTTTAAAGCACCATTTCATCTGCTGTATTTCATAAGATTAACTCTACCCTACTCACAGTGTCTTTTCAAGGTCACCAGTCTGGGATGGAGCTGACAATTCACAGGAGAGAAAGCTCTCTTATTTTCTGTGCATTTGCTTCCTTCCCAAGCAAACATCTGCTGTGATCTTACTCATTTCCAGCTCCTAATTTAATTCCTTAGTTAAATTTATTATGCCACAGGAGACATCTACCTGTTTAGTGAGTCCTTTATTTTCAGTTAAGAGTGTCTTTGAAATTTATGCCATTTTTATATCGTATTTGATTATAAAAACCTTAGGGGGTCTGACTTTTCAATGCTTGTATTTGCATCTTATTCGTGTGGGCTTATGTAAGCCCAGGGAAGCCCTCTTTGTACCTTTCTGTAATATTTTCTTATAAGAGCTCAAACATCACCATGACTACCTGATATGAAATCTTTGCAGTGGCATTCTTGAGTAAATCAATTATATATTGAAGTCGTGTGAAAGCTGAGTATTTAGTAGTAGATATTATTCTACTACAAAATTGGGTTTTGAGGAATTATGAGAGTTTCTGACATATAATTTATTTGCAATCTTAATTTTCTTTTCTTCTCACTCTACCTACCTGACATTAATGAGTGACAAAAGAGAAATTTGAAATAATCTTAGATTTCTTGCTTGATGGTGTAGGAGTTTCCACATTCTGACATCTGTCCTTATTAAATAAACACACAGTGCACTAAACTTAAATGTTAAGGCTGATAAATGATCTAATGAAAAAGTCTCATTTTATCATGGAAAAAAAATAAGAATTAGAATTCTACCATGATGAAAATAATGTATTATTAGTTCTTGTAATTTGCTGTTTCAGTATCTTAGCTTTCTAGATAGTTGGCCTCCTAGGAAGGAGAACACATCCAGTGAGACACTTAGCAAGGCAGTGTGGACCATCTTTGAAACCCCTGGTTGTTTCTTACTACCACTTTACATGTGACCCTGAGTTATAAAGGAAAAAGGTATGTGCACTCATTATTGTTTTACTGCTGAGATAAAATACCATGACCAAGACAAACTTAGCGAGGAGGGTTTATTTAGCTTTACAGTTCCAAAGGCATAAGAGGCCATCATGGTGGCAAGTGACAGGCTAAATGCTGAGAGCTCACACCTTGAACTGCCAGTAGGAAGAAGAAGGTTCAAAGTAGAAGTGTCTCAAATCTTCAAACTCTCAAAGTCCACACATGTATGCTTCCTCCAGAAAGGCCATACCTCTGAAACTTTCTCACCAGTACCACTAGCTGGGGACCAAGTATTCAAATACAAAAGCCTATGGGGGACATTCTCACTCAAACCACCACAGCTTGTTTAGGAATAAAAGGTGATCAACACTTTTGTATTAATAATGCTGTTGGTTTACAAATTTGCCCAGACAAGTATTTTGTATGAATGTTCCTTTTCAAAAATGGCTTATGGGGGTTAAATGTGGTAGTTCCTGAATCTTATCCCAGCTCTAGGGAGGCAGAGGCAGGGTGATTTCTGTGAGACAGAGGCCAGCAGGGTTTACAGAGTGAATTCCAGGACAGTTAGGGTTACATATTGAGACCCCGTTTCAATTGAAGAAAACAAAACAGAACCAAACAAAATGACATATGGTATTCAACTTCTTATGCCTTGTTACATGATAATTTTTGTTGCTTGATGATTGCTTAGTTGATAAAGCATGTTTGGCATTGTGTGATAAAAGCATATCATAAGTAGTCTTTTAAAGGTAGCTCTTTTCAAAGGGTATTCTATGAGTAGCATATCTGAAAGATTGCCCGTGGTGTTTTAGACCTTTTGAGACCTCCTGAACATGAATTTCAGGTGGTAGGCAGGAATATATGTTTAGTAAGATTAAACACTATCTCTAAGTAGCTCATAAGTGAATTCTGGTAGGATAAGTACTACTTTGTGTTGAAAGCGGGGTGGGCTGATTTTCCTGAAGAGACAGACTCGGTGTGTATCATCAGAACACAAGGGCACAAGAATGTTAATGGGCCTTTGCTGTTCAACTTGTTGGCAACACTGTATTGGTAATGAAAGAAGCCAAGATCACACGGTGCATCTGGGAACAGAGGATTTTCTGCCAGCAAATTGGACCCCTTATGGCTTATGCATCACCTTAATAGCCAGAAAGGTTCTGTTTTGTGTTGCAGTGGAGTTGAGAGTCTTTCTGTTCCTCTTCTGCAGAATTCCCCAAGCCTTGAAGGGGGTGGATTTGTTGAAGACATAGTATTTATGACTGAGTATTCAAAGATCTCTCACTGTCTGCACCTTGTTTAGTTGTGGGTCTTTGTATTTATTCCCTCCCCTGCAAGAGGAAGCTTCTCTCATGATGGCTCAGGAAGATACTGATCTATGAGTATAGCAGAATGTCATTAGGAGTCATTTTATTGCTATGTACCTATTAGCAGAGCAGTGGTGTTTGGTTTTCTCCGAGGTCTCTGACCTATCTAGTGTTAGGTTCTTGGCCGGCCGACCCTAGTGGTGTTGGGCATGGATTCCATCTCATGGAGCGAACCTGAAATCCGATCAGATGGTGTTAGTTACTCCCACAACTGTTGTGCCACCATTACACTATTGTGTCTTGCATGCAAGTCACCATTTTAGACAAAGATTTGTATCTGAATTGGTATTTACCTTTACTTTCTGGTAGTGTACAGAATACCTTCCAGGAATATGGACACTAGTCAGTGAGGGGGAAGATTCTATGTGCGCGTCAGCTCAGCTCCTCTGTGTTGAATGAGCAATGATGTAGGTGCTGTCTTCAGTCATAGGGTCTTACCAGCACTTTGTGGAAAGCAACCAATAGCTTTGTAAACAGTCTAAGTTGTTTGTGAGTTTCCAGGACCCCTTGGCCAACAACTTGATTAGGTGTAACCCATGCCTGGCACTGAAGATTTCATTGGTGGCAAGAGATGTTCAGTTGGGGCACAATCTCTTCTATTATTTGGCAATTCTATTTAGATCACCTTCATATATGTATATACTTTTTTAAAAAAATTATTTATTAGTTCCAGTTAGGGAACAAGCTTGTTTCACATGTAAGTCCCTTCTCCCTCTCCCTCCCCTCACCCCCAAACTTCCTCCCCCACCCCCAGCCCACCCCCACCCCATCCACCCACCACTCCCCAGGCAGGGTAGGGCCCTCAATGGGGGCTCTGCAAAGTCCACCAAATCTTCCTGTGCTGTCCTGGGCCCTTCCCCATGTGTCCAGGGCCAGAGTGTAACCCTTCACATGGGATGGGCTCTCAAAGTCCCTTCTTGCACCAGGGAAAAATACTAATCCACCATCAGAGGCTCCTGGAGTGCAGCGGCCTCCTTATTGGCATCCATGTTCAGGGGTCTGGATCAGTCTTGTACTGGCCTCCCAGACAGCATCTGGGGTCGATGTGCTCTCCCCGTTCAGGCCAACTGTTCCTGTGGGTTTCTCCAAAAAGCTTCCACTTCACTAGACTTCCATAAGAGACCCTCAAATGGCCCTTAGATTTAGCTGTCTTTTATCATATTTCCTCCCTTACCATCTTCCTTCCCTCTCTATTTGGTTCTCCATTCCATATATTTTAAATTGTCTATATAATTTGTTATTTTAATTGCTTGTAAAACTCAATATTGAATCAATGCTTTACAAGAAAATAAATATTGAATTCCATTAAGTCTCATTTCTTCTTTCCCTCCTTGCTTCCCTCCCTCCCTTTCTTTATTCCTTTCTCACCTTTGTTATCCAACACATACATACATTAAAGAACTAATCTTGGCTTTGGTGATGATTAATGAATTATACAGTAATCCAGATGTGCATGCCAACTGCCATTCTCATTTTTGTATATTATGCATTCAATCACAGCTATATGCCAGAATCCAGTCATGAGTATTGTTCAGCCAAGTTGTTAGTGTGTGCACCTATTTTGTGTCTAACAACTTGATCTGTTATTAAGACTATATTTATTTTATACAGGAGCAAAGGTGACCTAGAGGTGGAAAATAGGAAAAGAATATGTAAAAGAAAAGAATTGTGAAAACATGAGATGTGAGAATGTGTATGGGACACCATATTAATTACCTATCATTGACTCTTTGTTATCCCTGGTTTCTGTTATGGTATACTGTACAGCATTAACAACTATAAATTTTCATAACTCCTCACAAAATCTTTGTGACTCATGTTTAAACCATATTTTCATTGGTTTAGTGGAACAATATTCTCAAGGATCTACATATATCAACTAAGTTAATTCTCACAGTCCACCTGTTTTATACAGAAACCAAATGAGGATTATTGGTACTTGGTGATTCGCTGAAGGTCGCACAGTTCATGGAAGGCAACAGGATTAGGAAAATAATTCTCAGCATAGTGCTGCTGTGCTGGCCCTCTAAGAAAGGAACAGTGTAAGAAGGAAGACATGAGAGAAAGTAGACAGCATGTTGTAAGCTTGCGGGCACTGGAAAACTCTACCCACTGGAAAAATTGCATGTTTCTTATCCATCCTCTCTCCTACAATCATACATTTAAGAGTTAAAGAAATAAAAATGAGGAAAGATTAATCTAGAAGAAAATGGAGAAATATTTTACTGATTTCAGGTCTAGAAAATACAAAAATAATAAACTGCAGAACAAGAGGGCCATGTCAAGATCACAAGACTGTAATGTCAGTAGGGCAAGGCAAATATGAGTTTTTCCTTGTACTGAGATTGCTTTTCCTAGCTCAAGTTAGGTCAGAATTGTATACATCCCAAGCTCCTTGAAATCATCATCACATCTTTAGGAACTTAGGGATGGCTATCATTAATTGGGGACAGAAAGCTATGAATAGTTTTTAATCATAAAATTGTTTAAAATAATAAAACTCAAAGAGAATAAATGTTTGCAGAAAGCTAAAAATAATAATCTGTCTATAATACATTTATGAGATTTAGAATATGCCTCATACCTTTTACACAGGAAACATGATACTTATTTGGTAAGGTTATTTTTTAAGTAAAAGACAGAATATTATCACCCCAAATGTGTGGAAATATCTCTACACACAGATAGAATATGTATATAGGAAATTCTTAAAAAGAACACATGAAAATATATATTGTCAAATTTAGGTAATGGGTTATTATGACTTCAGCCATTTTTTTATGAACTGTGTGTGTGTGTGTGTGTGTGTGTGTGTGTGTGTGTGTGTGTGTGTGTGTTTGAGGTATGGAAGGTTATCAAAAGCAAAAAAATGAGTTTCTATGTTTCACCCATATTCATTTTGAAAATACCTTTAAATATTTATGTTCATTACAAGCCATTTCATTTAATGCCATCTTTATTTAGACTTTCAATCAGTTTAGAAGAAAGATTTTAATAGAAGTGCATTTTCACTATTTGCTTCTTAGTAAGAAAATGAAATTTACTATTATGATTTCTTGAAAAGTGTGGCCAACCTTTAAGCAGCATGTAGAGTGGTTAATTACTAATAGCTGAGAGAGGCTCTGGAAGCTTCTGGAAGCAGTCCGGTTCGGGGAAACACTCCTGTGTGCTAACTGGAATGATTGTGCTGCCTCAGAAGCAGAAGACTAAATGGTGTCTTTGAAGCCACCAATGCAATAAAGCTTGGAAGGCTTTTTTCTTCTCATACTAATAGTGACAATTGTGATGGTAGCATACTCTAGTTTTATGCATTGAGTATAACATGCAGTAGCATTTTGAAATAATGCAATTGCGTCCTTAGGATTTAGTCTCATCACAGAAAAGAAATCTTTTCATTCTGGATACAGTTCAAATTGCTGGCTCTGCCCCAAGACAAGAAAGGGAATTGGGCACCAGAGGATGAGAGTGAAGCCAAGCCAGGAACGTGGTAGTAGTAGCCACCTGTTCCCCAGTCAACGGAGGACTGATATTAAGTTCTTATGAAGGGATCTGGCGAGATGGTGATGGATAGGGGTCCTTCCAGCAAGACTGGGCTCACTCTCAGTGCTCCCACTTTTACCCCCAAATCCATGGCAAGTGACACAATCCCATTGATCCCAGGCTTCTTCATTTGAGAAGCTTATGAGGATTAAATAAGATTATGAATGTCTTTGACATGTAGTGAGGCTAGCTGTTCATGTTATAGTACAAGGTGCAAGAAAGAAATAACATGGGTGCATATTGCTTATTTCCTCAAGACACTGAGAATCTAGTGGCATCGCCCAAGACTGCACACAAAACAGGTTACATCTTTAGTCTTATGAGGAGATAGAGAACTAGAGGGAAGCGGGAGACTCCAATCAGGATGTTATATTTGCTAAGAAAATATTTAATATTAACAAATCACTAAAGCTGCATCAACATCTATGTCTGCTCATGCACACACTCCACGCACACACACAAATATAAGAGTCATGTAAAATTATTAAACACGATTGCTCAATGTGCTGTTTGGTGAGTGTTACCTTAAAACAAGTGCAGTACATAAAATATTGTAATTAATTCTCTTGCTTAAAATTCTATCCACAGAAAGAGGACACCAGTCAGCATAAATCTCAACAATACTAGTATCTACTTGACACAGTCAGTGATAACTTAATAGCTGTATTGGTGAGGAAACACAGTTACCAAAACAACACATACCATTGGCAGGGAAACTTAGAAAATAAAAGTGGTTCATGCCTAGTGGTACAGGACTAAGTGTGGCCTGTGTATTTACCAGGCCATGCTTCCCATGGTGATTTCCCATTTTACACAATGCCAGCCAGAAATGGCAGGATTGCAACATTCTCTCCATGAAGCTCTCAGTACCTCTTCCTTTTACAAATTGCTGGGATAGAGGGCATCTGCTGCTATCTTGTTCTCCATCAATGATCAATAGTGAAAATGTGATATTTCTTCTAAGTCAAATTTTGCTACAAGTTTTGCTTGTTACTAATTGTAAACAGGTACCCCCTCCTCCAACCATCTTTTGAAATGCAACAGTGACTTTAGGGATTTTTACTGAGTTCCAACAGAATTAACTTTGTAGTATAAGCTAAATGTTAAAGGGAAAAGCTAAATGCTTTGAGAGTTTAGAATACTTGATTTCTAAGCCTTTTATCAACTGTCCTGTGTTACTTATTGTCATTTATTACACACATTCTTTTCTAAATCAATTTCCCATTTTATCCTTTACACATTAAGTGTAAGATTACATACTACCCCCTTCCAGGAATGGCATAGAGTTAAATTTAAATTGTGCAAGCCATTTCTGACGATTGAAATTTACAGCACAAGGGTTAAGTTTGGAAAGTCAGCAGACTCCTCCCTGTGAGGAGGAAGCGGTGTCTCAGTTGTGTCTTGGCTTCATGGGGAAACGACAGCTGTGGCATCTCTGCGTGTTCTGTTGTGGTAAACATCCCGCACAGAAGCCAGCCGTTTTCAGTTTCACTAGTACACATGCACACAGACACGTGGAGAATTGCTGTTCTGTCAATCAGAACTTTCCATAGCTCCTGTAGGTATGGACAGGTCAACAGGGGTCCCCTCAAGAGGCAGCACAGTGAGCCATTCCTTATTCCTATGACACTGCACCTATGGTTCTGTTCCAGCCATGATTTCATCCGACATCTCGAGGATGCCCTTGTTGTGCCCCTATTCTTATGTATATGAAAATATGGATCATTACAGGGATGGATCCTCTTGGTTCTTCATTTAGCTTCTAACATGTAACCATCTGGCAGAGAGTAGGTGCTTCAGAAATAATCAGCTATCAGCAAAATAATTTGTTGTTAATTGCTAGTTATCTTTAACCATTTGTTATTGGACTACTTACTTGACTAACCTAATTCCTCTGTTTCTAAATGGAAAACTATTGTTTTTCCAATACATTTAGATTGTTACAACTATGGGTCTTGTTAGAAATTTTATGCACATTAACTTAGTGAGTCTCACTGGGGAATAATTCCCTTTTCTTATGGTACATATACACATGTGAGTTTCTTTTTTTGTTTTATCCTTAACATTAGATTTCTTAATACTGTAGTGGTGTGCTTAGGGTAAAGAAACAGCTAGAAAGGAATTTTATTATGTTTAATTTACTATAATTGTGGCATACTAAAATTCTGGTTTTGTCTCCTAAAGTTCACTGTTTATATTCAGCATCCATGTGGACAGTAATATGCAAATATGAATATCACAAATATTTGCATATTTTCAAATATGCAAACGGATCTGAGAGTCGTTCATTCCCCTGTAAAGCTCACGTACTTCGGAAAATGAGATAAGTGAATATGATTCCAACAATTAAATGAACATTAGAAAGATGAGCTCTTGACATTTTATAGAAGTAATGAACTTAATAACAGTTCCAGGAATGGGATTAGAGACAAACAAATGATTTCTAATAAACAACATAATTATCATACTGAAATTTCAGACACATAATAATTAGAAAGACTTTTAAAAAGCCCAGGAACTCTAAGGATTGCATAAACAATTTGTAGTTCTATTATTCCCAGAAAATAAAATATTGTTATCTGACAAGAAATGATATTATGAAATATGAATTTGAGTTTTTATGTTAGCCCAATGTAGATATTAATATTGCCAAAGATTAAAATTTGAGTTCAGAACTTTGTTTTGAACACTGATATCACGATATGTTGTTGTTCAGCTGTAATTAAATGGTACCTTCAAGAAAAGCAATTTCACTGGCAATTAAAGGCAGATTCCCAAGTGTTATAAACAAGCACCTCAGACTGTATATATTTCCATGACCATCTCACTGGGGTTACACAAAATCATCAGCCTAAGGAAATATATTGCAAAGGAAAAACGCATGCAGATTCTTTTTAAATGGTGGTTATAATGTCAGAGAAGTCACTGGGAAGCTTTTCCTTCAAGACTTGATGCTTGGTTCAACCTTGAATAATTCAATATGAGAAAAGCAATCTAGGTTAGACTGAGCGGTGGGGGGCGGGAGGCATAGTCAAGCACCACAAAGCCACTTCTGACTGATAGATGTCTGCTTTCAAGCAGATGGTCTCTGAAACTGGAGAGTAATCAGACCAATGGGGATAAAAATTGCATTGCCTATCTCAAGGGGATGGTAGTGAATTAACACTGCAGGGCACCTAGCACAATAAAACACCAGTAAACATCGATGAAGGATATTTTCACTTGATTGAGTCTGTTTTCTCATATCACGAGAGTTGTAAAAAACATAGAGGGAAATAAAACTTAATTTAGGTCCATTTAGTCTCATCTTTAAGTATTGCAACGGGGTAAACTTTAATGCTTTCCCTGGAAAATATGCCGCAATCTTAACACACAGATTAGGCAGGGAAAATGGAAAGCATTTCATTCCAACATATCTTAAATTATCAAGCAGACTGTTGTTATGTAACTCTCTCCTTATCCCTGACCAAAAGTTGGTAGAGTTGATTATTATTCATTTACAAAACCAACTCTTTAGAGTCAGTGAAGATCCAAAAGATGCTTTGTGCACATTTTGTGAAAGCTTGGTGAACGATTTTGCACATTCATGTTGAGTTGATGCAGGTAGAACAGTCTTAGTGGAGATACCTGGCCTAGAAATCAGGAACCTGGTCTAGAGAGATGGCTCGTTGGTTGGGAGTGTGGCTACTCTTCCAGAGAACCAGGGTTCAAGTCCCAGAACCCATATGGCAGCTCACAACTGTCTATAACTCCTGTTCCACCAGATCTGACATTCTCACAGACACATACACATAGGCAGAACATCAATGTACATAAAATACAAGTAAATAAATTGTTTAAAAAGAAATTAGTAACATGATTAAGTATAAAATTTGTAGTAAAATAATTTTTAGTGCTGACAGACTGCTCGCCTAACATTCGTGGAGTAATGGGATTATTCTCAGACTCACATAAGCCAAGTGAGACGGCCCATGACTATGATTCCAGCCCTCCTGGGGTGGAGGCAAAAATCTTTCTTTTCTGGCTACATAAATAGGTTCGAGGTCAAGCTGGAATATATACGATCCTAAAACAGAATAAAAGGGCATAGTTCCTTATTATACAAAGAGTATCTGGCTGAAGACCCTCAATTGATGCCTGAGGGCTGTTTAGACTTCAACAGAATGAAGGTGTGTTAATAAATTTTCAGAGTAGGGGCAGGAGACATGGCTTAGTGGTGAAGACTAACGCCCTCCTTCTGCAACAGGGTCTCACTATGTGACCATGAAGGGCCAAGAATTTGCTATGTAAACCAGGCTAGTATAGAACTCACAGAAGTGTATTTGCCTCTGCCTCCTGAGTGCTGGGGTAAAACAAATGTCACCACCACACTTGGCTACTTGCTGCTCTTGCATAGAACCTGTGTTCAGTTCCTAGCACCCACATGGAAACTCACAATTATTAGAAAATTTAGTTCTAGGGGTTCTAATGCCCCCCCTTTGCTCTCTGTGGGCACCACACATACATGTGCAACATATACATACATGTAGGCAAACACACCTGAAATTAAAGAAATCATACAAAAAATCCTTCCATCTGTGTGCGGTAGCAATGCCTTTAATATCGAGGCCAGTCTTGTCTACATAGTGAGTTCCAGATAGTCACCTAAGGCTACACAAGGAGATACCGTCTAAAGAAAAAAGAAAGGAAGGATGGAAGTCAGGAAAGGAGAAAGAAAGGAAGGAAGAGAAAAAAAGAAGGAAAGAGAAAGAAAGAAGGAGAGAAGAAAAATTCCTTCCAATGAGAGGTTCCTATTTTTTTTTATAATGTTGGTATATGAAGTGCAGATTTTCATGTTATTTTAACTATTGAAAACTATTAGAGAGTATTATAAGAAAAAACGATGATATTTAGTTTATGTCTATACAATATTTTACTTGTCTGTAACATAATTTTGAGTTCAGTCAAAACTTTTAAGTGTTGCATAGCGAGTTAAAGGTGAACGTTACATATTTTAATCGCTTCCTATTTTTAAAAAATATAAAATATAAGCTTTATCTGGTGATAATCCTTGTGTACATGTGTGACTACTTAAGTAAAATCATTCTGGTATTAAGAAGAGAGTGTGGCATGTTCACTACTGGAGAGATACTCTGTGTTCTGGGTCCCTCTTGTTCCCTCTTGCCCATATACCTCAGGCTGTTGTCAAGTGCTCTGTTTCGGATACGGCAATGACCTTCTGATTTAAAGGAGACCATGTATGTACACCTGTGATTTGATTTCTTGTTGTTCTTTTGCATTCTTCCCTTTGAAAAAAGTCACAGATTGCAAAACAAACTTAGTAGGTATCCTTTGTGCCTGTAACCAGACTATGCTTTTGCATCCTTCCAGCAATTCTAGGAAGTGTGTTTTTTGATCAGAAATTGAGACAGATGAAGAACCAATATGGGGCTGGAGGGACAATTCCATAGCTAAAAATAGTACTCTTCAGAGGATCTAGGTTGGGGGCATGCACCCTCATGGTGGCTCACGTGGTGGTTATACCTGTCTGTAACTCCAGTTCCAGGGAATCTGATGCCTCTTCTGACATCACCTCTGAGGACTCCTACATGTATGTGGCACACTCACATACACAAACATACACACATAAAATAACTATATTAAAAAATCAACAACATGCAATTCATCATTAATTTATTTGTTTTTATTTTTATGTGATTGATGTTTTACCTGCATATGAGTGTCTGATTTTAAAGTTACAGACACTCAGCAACTGTAATGTGGGTGCTGGGAATTGAACCCAGGTCCTCTGGAAGAGCAGTCAGTGCTCTCAACTGCTGAGCCATCTCTTCAGCCCTATTCATCATTTATTAAATGTGGGTTTTAGCATGCCCTGTTACTCAGTAGACATCCAAGAACCTACAATAAGAGCCCTAACCATACAGCTCATTTTCTCCAGTGTTCACATCGTTATCCCCCCAGCTCCCAGTATATTTCCCTAAGTTTTCTTGATTTTGTATTGCTGGCAAGTGACTGTGTTCTATTATGCTATAATGGCTTCCCAAACTAGTAAGCAAAATCCCACAGGGAACAGCATGACTTCCTTAAGTCAGCACAGACTTGTTGGGTGTGGGGTTGGTGTACCTAAGGGAGGTGGGAGGGGCATGGTCTTTGTCCTGTCAGGGTCAAGACTGCCAGCTGAGTCACATTTTTATCTCAGTGTCTTTCAGTCTTAAATAATGGATTTATTCATTTTAAAGATAAAGACTCATTTATGAACCCCCAGTGTTCTTTCAGTATTAATTGAATGTTAAAACCACAAAACTCCTTAAACTCTATGGCAACTTGAATTTCGGGCAAAACCCTGAGCTGCTGCATTCCCAGGCCTAGGCACCTGCCCTGCCCTTATATACTAACTCAACAACTGACGGCGAAAGCAGACAGAGGAACTTAATCAATACTTTGGGGATAAAAAAAGTGATTTCAAGTTCATCTTCAAGGTACTAATTTGATGTTTAAATATGACTCATATTGGGGCAAGAGGTTCGCATAATTAAGCAGTGCTGGTCAAGGCATGGTCTCGATCATTTTCTTGGTTTTAGTTCCGTAAGGTGGCTCAAAATTTGTCATTGCTATTGCTAGAGGAGATCCATTCTGATTATGTTCTGGGCCCTTTCTAGACATACCAGACCATTGCCTTCTTCTAGAGGTTCCATCCAGGTAGGTGTGGCTGTTTCTGGAGCCCATGATGTCTACTGACTTAGGGTACTTGCTTCTAGCTGTGCCTAGTCTTGAAGTGAGTGAGATGGGTTGAGCTGAGAATGATGAGGATCACACCAGTCAGGCAGGAGTTAGTTTCACCCCAAGCAGTTTCTAAGTGTCTGTTGTATTATACTATTGCTAAAAGGAAAGTCTTACCAGTAATTTAGTGTTCCTAATAGTATTCAAATAAATGACATTAGTGTAGCAGAATGGGTAAAAATGTCTAAACACAAATATTGATATCACTAGTCATAAGGTATGACTTCATAATCTCACATTTACCTTACATATTTCTGAAATCAACTTCAATGAAAACAGTATATAGAATACATTTTAAAATATATTTATTTTATAACCCATCCTGACTA
The DNA here is from genome assembly GCF_003668045.3 of Cricetulus griseus. Classification (NCBI taxonomy): domain Eukaryota; kingdom Metazoa; phylum Chordata; class Mammalia; order Rodentia; family Cricetidae; genus Cricetulus; species Cricetulus griseus. The sequence continues at coordinate 31,692,475 of NW_023276806.1, forward strand.
CATTTCTTCCCCTTTTCCTTCCAGTTCCTCCCTCTCCCTTCCATGCCTCTTATTCAGAAAAGGGTAGGCCTCCCATGGATATCAACAAAACATGCCATATCAAATTGCAGCAGGACTAAGCACCTCTCCTTGTATTAAGGCCAGACAAGGTGACCCAGTATGAGCATGAGGGTCCCAAAAGCCAGACATAGCCCCTGCTACCACTATTAGGAGTCCCACAAGTATATGGGATACCTTTAAGGTTTTGTCTCCTACTTCAGGGTAATGAAACTTAAAACAATTAAAGAAATTTGCTGGCACACCACTTGACAATCTTTTCAAACTCTCTTATTGACTTGCCGTGAAGTTAGTGTTTAATGGAGGTGAACACCCAGCCCAAGAAAAGCTAGAGGTGAATCTGAGTGAAATGTAAAACTGAGAACTATTTCTCAGAGGATTTCTTCTACACTCGCTGCTGACAGTTTGTGCAAGTTGACCACACATAGATGACATTGGCATCATGTGTCGGTGCACACTTTGGCTCTTTCAGTTTGTCAGGTTCATAACTATCCTGCCCTGTCTCATGACCAGACTGTCAGAGCATTCTCTCATTGTACAACTTTGCATAGAACACACACACACACACACACACACACACACACACACACACACACACACACACTCACACACTCACACACATGAGTCACACACACACTCACATACACACTCAGAGAGAGAGAGAGAAAGAGAGAGAGAGAGAGAGAGAGTAAATGCAAACAAAACAAACAAAACCAAAACCAAGAACTCCTATACATCCTCTGGACTTCGTTTACTAGTCATTGATTTAGAAGCAAAAACACCAAATAACCTGGTTGTGCTCTGTCATAGCTACAAGACCAGGAACATGCTTTATTTTGCTTGTCAGATTAGCATTGAAGTAATCCAACAATAAGTGTAATTATTTTTAAATCTGAGTAGAGTCATGGGCTCCAACTGAGCCTTTGGTGAAGCCTTCCTTTGGGATGTAATGGGCCTTGGGAACATGCATTCCTTTTCATGTTTATCCTGGGTGCAAGAAAAACCCTATTTTGCTGATGTTCAGATACAAAAATGGAACCGTGTCAAGACAAATTGAAGAGGAAGCTTTTCTTTTTTGGCTGGAGATGTCACATGAGGGTTATAAAGCGGGTGCACTTAATGATAACCATATGGTGCATATTAAAATATCCAGGCAGAGCTGAACGTTTGAATTCCTTCCTGAGAGTGAAGTTTTACAGGCTGAAGTACATTGGTTGTAGGGTTTGAGCGTCCTAGGGACAGACAAAGTAGCAAAGCAGACAGAGGTGTTAGTCCCTGGTTTGTCTAGACCTTCTCCCAAAGGAGTTACCATTTCTGCTCTTTTCCTTTATTGAGCTTTGACGTGACAACTTGCCTGACTGAACAAAAAACAGTTTTGCAACCCTGCTTTCCTCCTGCTCTTCCTGACTTAAAAGGTTCTGCTTTTACTTTTTCATAATCAGAGGGAAAGACAGACAAAAATCTCCCTTCCCTCTCCTTCTCTTCCCTCTCCTTCCCTTCCCACCCCTTCCCTCGCCTCAGTCTACTCAGTCTTCTCTCCTTCCCTCTCTCTCTCACTCTGTTTCTGTCAGTCTGTCTGCCTGTCTTTCCCTCCCCCTGTGTATGTGTTTAAATCCTCTTTTATCTCCTTATTGGTTAAAGGTAACCAGGCTCCTGTTGTCTAAAGCTGTTTTGTCAAGAGCTGTAATCACAGATTAACCTCATTGTAGGACACAGTGTATTGACATGTGTATTTGTGCAAGAAAGAGATTTCTATGTAAGGGTATGTGTTTGAACCCCAGAATAGTTCATTTTTTCCCATATACAAAGTTTGGAAGTTTATTTTAATTCTGTCCTGGAAATTCATGTTATCCCCCCTCCTCTCTTTTGGTTCTTTTTCAAGACACGCTTTCTCTGAAATTCATGTTCTTAAATCATATGATAATAACTATTTCACTTAATGCATTTCCTCACTTGGGAAAACTAAGTTCTTTCATGGGGTTGAAGGACAATCTCTTATAATTTTGGTTGTGAGCCTAGTCTTTAACGGCTGAGCCATCTCTCCAGCCCCTGAAGAAGAATCTCACATGCAATAAATACCTACGAGGTTCCTGGAAGGATGTCACAAATGTGACATTTACTATTATACTACTTATATTAACATAGTATAGTAATAACTATAGTGATATAGTTAATATTATTTGCTAAAATTCCAGGGTTTTGCTCTTGTGGACTTTCTGGCACTGCTGTAGTCTTTAGTCTCTCTAGGCTTCTGCCTTAATGTCTTAGGCTTCCTCTTGGGATAATCTCTCCCTTTGTCCCTGCTTGTTTATGGCATTTTTTGTTTGCTTCTTTCAGAACAGAAATCAACTTGATCTTTTGCTGTGTTGAATCTTGGAGGCATGTAGAGACATGCAGTAGATTGTTTCCTAAAAATAAAAGATTAATTTATATTCATATATTATGTGAGGGTATACCACATGTATGTGGTGTGCACACAAAGGCCAGAATAGGGTACAGGGTGCCCTGGAACTGGAGTTACAGTTGGTTATATACTGCCCAATATGGGTGTTGGAAACCAAACTTAGGTCTTCTGGAAAAGCAGCGAGTGCCTTTTAGCCAGGGGACCATCTCTCCAGCCCCCTTGACTGGCTTTTTAGTGCTGTAAACACTTTACCACTTTACTCCTCATTCCCAAATGAAACACTTTCTGGGTTTTTCTCACTCAGATCTTAAGTTCTTGCCAGTTGCAAATAGCAGGAGGTGAAAGCCAGCAAGCATTCCCTGTACAGCACTTATGTCATAAATGGTGCGGTTTACAGAGAACTTCTAGACCAAGCGCATATGTGTAGTCATGCCAAAGGAAATGAGCCCTGTTCATCAGTGGGGGATATGTAGTGTTTTCTTCTTTGGAAATGTGCATAGTTGGGGAGTAGAATAGTAGAGAAGGTTTCTGACTCTTAGTCTGATAAATGTGGAATAAATCTTAAATCTCTCCCCATCCCCAAGAAGTCATATGACCTAAGAAAGTTTCTACACATCTTCCCTCGTAATGACACAGCATTTTCTATAGTCTTACTATGAATGAATGTTGATTATCTAATGCATACGCCTGTGTTAGTTCCTTTCTTGGCCCTCAGTAAACACTCAGTAAACATTACCTATAAGTATTTGCTTCATGCACAAATATAAGTATTTCCTTGGCATAGTTTTTAGAACAATTTATAATGAATCTAGTTTGGAAAAATGTGTTTATATAATAATACTTTTAAGTTTACATGTGCGACTTCATATAATTTTATTTTCATTGATTTATAGTAAAAAACAAGATTTATTGTGTGTTCTTCATAGTGCCATGTAGAACATTGAGTTTTACTTAAGTATTGTAGCAAGAAATCCAGAGGGGAAAACACCACTGGAGTTTTTAGCATTATCTAAAAGCAGCAAAATAATTTCATAGAAGAAGCATTTTAAAGTGAGTCACAATTCAGTCCCTTCAGCATTGCAGATGGACTCAGGGCACATTGCCATGGACATGGCTTTTTGGAAGGATGTAGAATGAGGGCATCCTGGGAAGGAGAACATTCCCACACTAGTCACACCATGAGGCATATCCAAAGCAACAGAACAGGGATTCTGGATGTCTAGATTTCAGCCATGCCTTTCACCTCTTATACAGCTGTTTGGCTTGGAAGCCTGTAACCCATGTATACTCAGACTTATGTGAGATCACTCAGCTCTTCGGTTTTCATGGTTTCTGAGTGTAAATAACTTAACGATGTGCAAGCATTCGTGTATTTTGAAAGTCCCTGAGAAAATATTCCCATTTGTATTACCTGCCCATCATCACAAATTTAAAAAACAGCCTTGACAGAATGTGCCAAGAATCCCTGCCAAGTGTAGTCTTCTTTGAGGGAAGGAGGCTATGCAATCTACTAGGGGGAATGTCATCAAACCTGAAAGAAAACAGAAATGATCAAACTCAGCTCTCACATTCAAATACGTGAATTACGTCACTCTTCAGGCCTCTTCTCCTTGGTCAGATATTATACTCCAAGAAAATTTATAATAGTTATATGAGTGTCTTTAACCCTAACAAAAGTTTATTGTCATTATTATGTTAAGGTTTAAAAGTCAGAATATTTATCCAGGCCTAGGGCGATGGTTGTAACTCTGCCTTTGGAACAGTCCTCTAGACTTTTCACGAGGCAAATACAGCTGATTTTCCCAGGACCAGAGACTGTGGGAAGATGAAACACTTAAAACAAAGTGTCCATCCGGAGAGCTATCATCTGTACCAAGATATTTCAGTCTGGTATTATGTCAGCTGGTTTACATTTCATAATGTTTTTCCCCAGTCACTAGGAGTACAAAATTTGCATCAGCCCAGTCCACACCTGCCGGCCAATGCTATCTCTCTCTTCAAAGCTTCTTATTTTCTCAGCATGAGGCTGATGGCTGTAGTGACCTTGACTCAGTGTCCTTCTACTGCGTCATCCGAAAACCAACAGTGAAGACAGAGAAAGAGGAATCCAAGCAGCTTTAGTTTCATCTAGTTTTAAGATTCTTTTTTGGACTTGCCGTTAGGCTCAGAGTCAGTTCACTAAAAATCCAATGTGTTAACAAATGGGTAGGGGCTGTGGAGATGGCCCAATGCTTAAAGCACTTCCACACAAGCTGAGGACCTGAAGTAGGATCCTCAGAACCCACATAAAAATCTTAGCAGGCAAGGTGGCCCTTGTAATCCCAGCACTGGGGAGGCAGAAACAGAGAAGCCCAGGGGCAAAACATACTCCCTTGATTAACACATTAGTGAGCTCTCAGTTCAATGGACAGACCCTACCTCCATAAATAAACTAGAAAGTAAAGTGGTGATAGAACAAGACACCTCTGATCAACCCCAGGCCTCAATGATCATATGTTTTCATGCAAACATGTTCACATGTCCACCCAAACATTTGTGAACATAGTTGCACATAACACCCAAACTTGGAAAAAAATCGAAAATGAGTAACAGTAGAACTTTGTGTAGTGTAAACCTCATCTTTGAATTGGGTGAAGATTTGGAATAAAGCAGTAATGGTCATTTTTATTTTGATGGTTCCTTCGTATTCTTGTATGTACAGAGTGTATTCCCCTTTGATGTCAACATCCGTAAGCCACTGTATGGTTGCTGCCTTATGCAGCAAATGATAGGTCAGTGTCTGAAAGCCAGCACTGTAACATTTCTCATCCAAAGTTTATCTGACGTGTAGTGTCAACACTCTTGTCACCCTGTATCTGGCATATTTGATGTTCTGCGTGATTCACCAAAGGCTTTTTCTTTCTCTTACAGTCTGACAGCAATGCCAGCTTTCTCCGCGCTGCCCGAGCAGGCAACCTGGACAAAGTTGTGGAGTACCTGAAGGGGGGCATTGACATCAACACCTGCAATCAGGTAAGCACAGGGGGCGGGCTTTGGCCCATAATCCGAGCAGCAGCCAGAGTCTCAGGGCCCAGGGCTGTTTTCTGTTCATATTGATTTACTGAAGTATCGAAAGTTGGTCTTGATGCAACCTATTTTTACCACTTTACCAACTTCTGGAGTGCCACTGTTGGCTTTTAGAATTGCTATTGCTAGTGAAAAATAGAAAGAGAAAAGTAAAATTGAATGTCAGTGTTTTCCTATGGTATGATGTGAACCACCTGATCTGGTACATTAGTTGGTCAAGAATGATGTATTTATTGTAACTTAGTTCAGGGTCATCCTCAGCTACACAGTGAGGTCAAGGCCAGCCTGGGCTACACGAGACAGTGTCTGGAACAAACAAAAATCACACAGCAACAAAAAACTTAAAATAACACTTTCTTCACACTGTTTTAGGAGTATGGGTTATTCTAAGAATATGTAAAACTGCTATATTAGTTTAAATGAGGTGATTGGATTATCCATTAGAGAAAATTATTCAGTTTTGATATTATTTGCCCCCAAGAGTATTGATATTTTCTTGACATTTTGACAAAGATTTTTTTGTACCATCAGTTAACATGACTTGAAGACTCCAGCAATCACTATAGTTTGTAAATGTTGTTGTTTTGTATGTGCACACACTTGTGAGTGTGTGTGTGTGTGTGTGTGTGTGTGTGTGTGTGTGTGTGTGTGTGTGATAGATAGTACAATATAATAAAAAGCAAGTAATTAATAACATGTTTATTTGAGGTAATTTTCAGTACTTGATTTCAAATGATCCAGGAGTGCTTGGATGTTGTTTCTGCATTCTCTTATGCACTTGGCCCACTTAAATCTCTAGAGGCAAGCTTCCTAAACTTGTCTTGTGACCCATATGGGGTTATAGAACTAAATGTGATGTTACAAAGAATTAATAACAAGAAAAGGTTTTGGAATGTGCAACAACCAATATTGATTTGAAATCAAATGGTAACGTGTAATCAAATGGTAGCGACTCCAAGCTGTTTCTGCCAGCGCTTTGCCTGTTACACAATGCTGCTTCACTTCAGCCAGGGTCCTAGACACACAACATGAACACTTTGGCCTATGAGCTGTCACCGTGTGCAACATCACTGAACATATGCAAAGCTTTCTTCTTATAAAGAAATATAATAGTTTAGTTATGAAAAGAAGACTTTAAATATTTTCCCCATCATCCCTCAGCCTGTCAGTGTCAAATTAGTATGTCTTTGGATTATATTGTGTTAGAATGTTTGATTTTTAAAATTGCTATATGAATCCCTGACCTAAATTTCATTAAAAACAGCATTAAGTGCATTTTTGGCTTGTGATTTGCAACAGAATTTTCAATGGTTTCAGAAATGATTGCAAGCATATTTCTGCTACTTTCTAATGTACTGATGTGAAGTGGCATTATCAGAGCTGGCGATTCTAAAATCAAAGTACCTGCCAGGAGGTGGTGGAGCACGCCTTTAATCCCAGCACTCAGGAGGCAGAGGGAGGTAGATCTTTTGAGTTTGAGGCTAGCCTGGTCTACAAAGCAAGTTTCAGGATAGCCATGGCCAAACAGAGAAAACCTATCCCCCCAAAACACAAATAAGTAAAATCAGAGTATCCACCAACTCTAAAGATCCCTATGTAAACAAATATTCAGACAAGATTAAATTTTCCTGTAAAAATAGACAAGCATATCCATCTCAGTAGTACACAGGTTTACTTTCATCTTCAGTAAATGATAAAATACAAAACTGCTTTAAAATAAATCTCGGTATGTTTCATTATTAGGAATTGGCTGATTTATGTACCTATTTTATATTTCTCTATATACCCTGAGTTCCATGACAATTACTTGAGTGGAGAGGGGTCCAATGTGCAAGAAGTTTAAGAGGTCTTGCTCTAGGTTATTGAAATAAGTTAATTTCTTGAATACTTTCCAAAATGCAGCCTGGTTATTTATCACTCCCCCACACCCAATTATTATCTTCTTAAATTTCTATCTATTGATTTCTTTCCCAGTTGTGTCACTAAACATTTTGGAGAGTCCCATGGGAGCTGCCACATGTTACCAGGGAATCCACATTTCCTCTAGTGGGTCTTCGTCCTGTTAGTAAAAGAACTCACAAACAGGCTCACATAACAGCTCTGGGACAGTTGTATTAGAATTTAAAAACAAAGCACAAGGAGGCAAGCTGTAATTCCTGATAGCTGCCAGGAAGAAGTTGTTTAGAAAGAGAGAAAAGGCTGTTTGGAGTTAAGCTGGCATGGAGGTTAGCTACCTGGTGGGCAGGCAGGGGCACTGGTAAGGAGAGGACATGGAAAGGAGGGGGCATTTGGAGAAAGAGAGAAGACAAAAGCATTTGGGAAAAGTATCCTTAGGAAAAAGAAAGAAAAAGGTTGAATGGGTGGGGATCCTGGGAAAAGAATAGCACATTATTTTGTAAAAAGATCATTATTCCTCCTGTATATGGCCTGGCTCAAGGAGGTTTTGCCTTCCTGAGGGTTGGTCCCTTGGCTGGGAGAATGACCTGCTTAACTTAAATTAAGTCTTAACGAAGAAGACAGCTCGATATCTCCACACAGAGGTAGATTCCTCTCTGTACTTTACCACCATGTCAGACGTCAGGCAGCTGTTCACATCTGCCAGTGCTGGTCCAAATCCCATATGCATCTCCGGTGTGTACTACTGTGGGCCTTCCATATCCAGACGCACTTTCACTCCCACGTCTTTATGGTCATTTAGCAAAGTGATCACAAAACCCCTCACGAACACAGCTGTGTCTTGTCTATTCTGGTCACTTTATGCTATTTTATGTTGCCAGTCTTAAAAAAAAATCCAACCAAAAACACAATCATGCATATTCATGGCACTTCTTCCACAAGAGTAGGGCCAATGTGTTACAGTCAGCTAGAAGTGACTGCTCTTTTCCCTTTTGAGACTCACTGGCGGGAGAAACATTGTCCCTGATGCAGGATTTCTCATCCTTTAGGGTGATATGTCTCTCATCATATAGAAGTACAGAGACTTACTTGCTTTTGCAGATCCTGTGAGGGATAAGAATATAAAGCACTTGGATTGTATAATCCTGGGTCATCTGCTGATGTAGTGTTTGCAGTGAGCAGTCCTGAAGGACTAGCCCTAGGCAACACCAACCTCAAGGCCGCAAGCAGGCTAATGCGAATTTCCCCGCGTCTGTGTTCCTGAACCAGACTGCACAAACAGGCTTCCATCATTGCCCTTTATGTCCACTACGGTGCATTTGGTGAGAGGGTCTGGCCCAGCAGCATGTGAAGCCCAGCCCCTGCTTTTGCTGTGGGTTACAAAGTCTTTTGTTTGAATCCAGGAGACCTGGATCTTCTGCCAACGTCATGATATAGTAACAGAATAACTCTATGACTTGTAGGTGTGAAGTGTTGACCCTGAACCATGGAACCAGCCCAAATAATGTTCTCTCCATGTACAGAGGGAATAAGACCGCTTCAGATGTATCGATCCTCTATTGCATTTTCCATTTGGAAAATTCTATCTGGTATGATTCTGTGACTCATTTGAACAAATAATTTGAACTTAAAGTTCATTAATTATATTAAGAAAGAAAATCTAAGCTCCCACATGTATAAATGTACACATATACATATTTACTCACCAAAATGCCTAATGTTCTCTAATTGACATGTTACCTTAGGTTCATTAAATACATTCCCCAATTTTAATATCAACTAATTCATCTTCTAAGTTGGCAATATATTAATAAATAGAAAATGTGGTTATTGGTTCACTTAGGTAAACATTAAATAAATATTTCATAATGCCAAAAGTAGCATTAAGCAAAATGAAACTAACCTATTTCAGACCAAGTTCAGGTCATCTTAAAATAGTTATGTGACAGGTAAAAGGTTATTAATTTTTCTTAAGTTTTAGGAGGGTGATCTCTCTCAATAGTAAATACTCTCTCCATGAGTGATTAATAATAAGCCTAACTTCTTGAGCTAGTCTGAAAAGTTTTAACCAGCCTAGCGTGTTTTGTCTTGTAGCTACCTACAATTCTTTAATACCTTAAAAGAATATTTCTCTGGGACATGATGCCATAAGCCATAGGCTCCAAGTCAAGTTCCATAACTTTTGGGAATTTACTTCACTTCAGAAAGTGGCATTTCTCTAATCGTTAAGCAGAGTGATAAGATATTCAATGCTTCTCTTCCAGTGATGCAATGAAAGTTAATCTATGAAATGTAAAACTTGAAATATGATTTTCTAAGGTTCCTACAGTCTAATTACAACTACTGTATATAATTAATGAAGAATCAAAATCAAGGACAGTGATAGTGTCCTTTATCGTGAAGATTGGACAATATTAATAACTTATCATTGTTTGTAGAAAAGGGTATTTATTCATTACAGATTAATATAACAGATAAAGGAACCCCTAAATCAAAGAAAACCATCACCAGAATTCTACCACAGTTACAAAGAAGTCTATTAAAATTCAGATAAAATGTAGGACTGAAAACGATTTCCAAATATGTATGAGGATGGAAGTGGCGGTTATTGAAGCCAAAGTATTCCTGTTTCTAATTATGTGACATTCAAATTCTATGTTTTAGGGACAAAGAGAAGAAAGCATATTCTGTGTTGCTCTTCTAAGCTGGGATTTCTAGGGAGCATTAAGACATACAATATAAAAACCAGGACTCTCTGTACCCTGTTGCATTTCTCAATGAAAGACAATTTGGGCTGTACCAGCTTTCCAAAAATATCACATGTGTTGGTGTGTTAAGAGTCCTTAAACTGAAATTTGGATCAGATTTTTTCAAAAAATAGAATTCATTTTATAACTATCATGTGAACTTTAATATGCTATTAAGAATATACCTTAGTTAGTAATAATTTAAAGTAATTGGAAGGCTGGGGTTTGAGCTTTGTGAAAAGTGTGTACTTAAAGGACATGGAGGAAATTAATAAATTTGGCACAAGAAAATACCCTAAAATGTCAAGCTTTCATTTTTCTTTTCCTAATGATTGTAATTATGACCATTAACTTGTTTTCTTTAAAAGATTAGACTAGAATTTATTACCCTTGTTTGTTTTTCTTTGTTAAGAAAACAATTAACCTTAATGTTGACTCCATTATTGAAAATCATAAATATTTCCTTTAAAATGTATTTAGCAATTGTGTGTGTGTACTGATTTTTTACTGTTATAAACATGGGTAATACCCAGGTATTAAAAACAAACTCTATAACATTTTCATAACACTTATAGCCGGTTTAAATGTCAATAAAAGTCCTAGGATTAGATACTTTTACCACATACCAAATTTGTCTATTTCACTACAGTTACTTCAGAATAAAGGGCTCTTGCTTGGCACTCCTTGAATGTAATCTTACATATTACATGAGGGAATTTACATTTCTTAAAATGTCTTCATTTGTTGTTTTTAATCCACCACCAAATTTTAGCAGTAAAGATATAAACATTTTAGTTTAACCCCCATGTTTCCTTTTCCCAAAGTAGGGGGCAATGTTAAAAGTTGCGTTTTAAGGCAACTTTATGTTTCTAGAATGACAGGCCTCCAGCAACAAGACCATACATTCAACAATCACTTTTGCAAATGTTCTCCTAGTATGACTCCAACCATTTTTGGATGTCAAGTTAAAAATGTGCGTGCCAGAATCCATTTTCCATTTTTTTTGACAGGATAAGGAATCTTGGGCTACCTCCTCATGTCTGAATTTGCTTAGCTGTAGCGATCATAACCACCTGAAGTCAGGGTTATAGCTGACTGGAGGGAGTATTTGAGAAATTCCTATTAGAATCAACAGTCTGTGGATATTATTGGACATGACAGTCTACATTAGACTAAGGCAGTCATCTTATATAGATGCTGGCAGAAGCAGTACTATTTTCATAAGTAGCACAGGATCTTAAGTGGCATGTCCATGGCCTGTGTCACCAGAGAGGAAAGATTATACTTAATTGTAATTTGCTAACAGTTACTACTTACTGGGTTTCATTAAACTAAAATGTTTTTCTGCAACTAAAATCTTTCTCACAAATGCCATTTGGATCCATCTGGCATGGACCTGTCTTTAAAAATGCCAAGAACAGTAATTCTAGCCTAGGGCTTAATAAGGGCAATAAAAATGAATTAAAAATAATTGCTCATGGCATTATTGAACAATGGAATAAACGATAGCTTTATAAATAGTTGAATTAGACATATATTTGTAAAATATAGCTAATATCAATATGATTGCTATAGTTTGCCTTCTGCTGCTATGATAAAATACCATGACCAAAAGTAACTTGGGGAGAACATTTATTTGGCTTGCACATCTGGATCACAGTACATCATGAAAGGATATCAGGGCAGGAACTCAAGGCAGGAATAATCTGGAGGTAGGAAGTGAAGCAGAGGCCAGGAAGGAAGAATGCTTATTGGCATGCTCCCTATGGTTCACTCAGTTTGCCTTTTTATAGAACCCAGGCCCTCTGCCCAGAGATGGGATTGCCCACAGTGGGCTGGGCCCTCAAACGTCAATCATTAATTAAGGAAATTCCCTACAGCCTTGCCTATAGATCAGTCTAATGGTATTCTTCTCACGGTTTGTAGCTTGTGTCAAGTTGACAAAAATTAAAGAGACAGCATTTGTTGCTGATGCCTCATTTAATAGACGCATAGGCTTCCTATTTTATATTAGATGATTTTAATTCAAATTTAAACCAAATATTTTGATTTGTCTAATCTTTCGAATTTCAGCATTGGTATTTATTCAGTGGTAAGCAGTTCTAGCAGATGTTCATTAAGTACTCATCCATAGCACTAATAAGTTTTGACTGTATTTGTATCTACTGGAACGGAAAAAGAAGTTTGAAACGTGATGACTCTTTCATTTTGTAAATGCAGGGGTGACCTTATTCAAATTATTTCTGTGACTGTGCACTTAAGTACTGTCTGCATGGTTTAGATTGGAACAGAAAACTTTATATTCTGGGAATTCTCTTGAGTCCTCTCTTCCTGTGACCAAAGGACATGGATTGTAATGCTTGATTTCCCAGCAGCCATCTATCTCCCTAACTTGCTTCTGCTATCATAACCACAGCATTCTTGCCTTCCAATCTGATGTCAGGCGCAGCACTTGTTTATCTGTTTATTCAAACAAATTTTTGGTGCTGAGGAAGCAGTGAGTCAGAGGAACACAAGACCTCTGCTCTCTTGTAGTTAACAAACTGAACCCTCAAACAAGAAGGATAAGAGCAAGGAAGATATAGTGTTGTAGTTTGAATGAGAATGGCTTCCATGGGCTCAAATATTTGACTACTTTGTCCCCAGTTGGTAGACCTGTTTGAGAAAGATTGGGAGGTGTCCTTACTGGAGGAGATATGCCAGTGGGGAGAAGGCTTTGAGCTATCAAAAGACTTGCACCATTCCCAATGTGCCTTCTCTCTGTTGCCTCTTTATGGATGGTGAAGTGAGCTCTCATCTGTTCCTGGCCACATGTTTTTACTCTATCATCAATGAAACCATACTCCCAATTCAATGCTTTCTTTTACAAGCTGTCTTAGTCATGGTGTCTTTTTGCAGCAATAGAAAGGTAACTAATACATAGGCAAAGAGGAAAAGCAGTAAATCACCGGGTATGCTGAGGTACAGGAGTCTCAGCAGTCAGGAGACAGAGGCAAGTGGATATCTGTGACTTCAGAGCCAACTAGAAATAACAATAAGACCAATATTGGAAAAAAGGAAATAAATAAAAGAAAACAAAGGTAGTAAAAGACATGGTCAAGAAACATACAGCATTGGAGAGGAAAGAATGGAAGGAGAGCAGTGTATCACGGTCCACGGAATACCCAACAGTGAACATGAAGCCGTGCACTATTCTCGAGGAGGATATTTTGTAACTATTAATGGCAGAGCCCACAGAACATGACGATGTATCCAATGAGCAGCAGGGAGGTCAACTTGCCTGAAATAAAATGAGGGAGAAGAAGAACAGGAGGAGGTTGAGACTTCAGCAGAGAATGTTAGAGTTTGTAGTCTAGTTTAAGAAATAAACTTTGGCTTTGATTCTAAGTAGGAAAGGTTGGTTAGAGAGTTTTTAAGAAAGCAGTGATAGAAACTGTTTTACCTGAGGTCCAGTAGTAGCACCCAGACAAGGAAGCAAAGACAGCCTAGGGAAAGCTCTTACATTGTTTTAGGTGAGAAATGAGTTGTTTTACAGGAGTGCAACAGGCAGAAGTGATGAGCCCTGTTTGTCTCCCATGTAGAATTTAAAGACAGAGCTGTATGCTAATGGATGTGGGAGTCTCTGCAATCATAATGGCCAGCAGAGTGTCAACCCATACCAGGTAAAAGTGAAGTCTAGTTTAAAAATGCAGTAGCCACATTGGTTCAAACTTCAAGATCTGACACAAGGAAGTTTATTTTAGGCATTTTAAGTACAGTACAATTTTGGAAAATTGTTTCCTGGTGAATACAACAGCTTAAGAAATGATTGCATTGAAACTGTTTTAAAGTACACGTAAAGATGGGTTTTATTAACTGAGAAACATTGTTTAAGATAAGGGTGTAGAATCAGGGAAATGCAAATCAAAACAACTTTGAGATACCATCTTATTCCTGTCAGAATGGCCAAAATCAAAAACACCAATGACAGTTTATGTTGGAGAGGATGTGGAGAAAGGGGAACACTTCTCCACTGCTGGTGGGAGTGCCAACTTGTACAGCCACTTTGGAAATCAGTATGGCGACTCCTCAAGAAAATGGGAATCAGTCTACCACAAGATCCAGCAATTCCACTCTTAGGCATATACCCAAAAGAAGCACATTCATACAACAAGGACATCTGTTCAACGATGTTATGCAAGCACTATTTGTAATAGCCAGAAACTGGAAGCAGCCTAGATGCCCCTCAACCGAAGAATGGATAGAGAAAATGTGGTACATTTACACAATGGAGTATTACTCAGTGGAAAAGAACAAAACAAAACACAATGGAATCTTGAAATTTGCAGGCAAATGGATGGAACTAGAAGAAACTATTCTGAACGAGGTAACCCAATCACAAAAAGACAAACATGGTATGTACTCACTCATATGTGGATTTTAGACATAGAGTAAATGATTACCAGCCTACAATCCACACTGCCAGAGAAGCTAACAAACAAGGAGGACCCTTAGAGAGACATACATGGTCCCCTGGAGAAGGGGAAAGGGTCAAGATCCCCTGAGCAAATTGAGAGCATGGGAAGAGGGGGAGGGAGCTACGAGAATGAGAAGGGAAGAAGAGGAAGGATGCTGAGGTCATGAGGGAGCAGAAAGGTTGAGTCAGGGGACGAATAGACGAAAAGATATGTGATAGGTAGGGTTTTAGTTGGGGGGGTGGTAGTGGAGGATGAGAGGGAGAAGGGAATTGGGAATGTCATGTAAAACAATCTTGTTTCTAATTCAAATAAAAAATCACTCTTCAGTCATAATACTTATCAAAGCCATTTAAAAAAAAGGATGTAGGGAGAGTAGCTGAGACAAACATAGGGGAGTGGGGAACCAGGTTGGCCTGGCAATAGCACAGAGGTCACTAAGCTATTAACCACATCCATTCCCAGCCTGCTGGACAGAAAATAGGTTATACATCTCTTCCTTTGAAGAGACAATACCACGTCTTTAACATTCCTGGTTTCCCAGTGCTTTTCTGTGAGTGCAAGGACCCTTTACCCTTCAGATGGATTTGATACAGGATGAGGGCAGAAGAGGGTGTGAATAATGAAGTTTGGTGTTGACATTGGAAAAGGAAGAATTGATTTTTCGATCCCTGTGTTGGAGAGGTCAGTGAGATGATCAGGCTTGACGGAATAGTCTGGCCAATTTTTCACATTTTAAGTTTATCTGTGTGGTATCTAAGATTAGACAGTTGGCCTCACTGAGCCTGAAGTTCAGAGAAGAAGCTTTGGCCAGAGATGGAAGATTTAGTTCAGTCAATGTGTGGACAATAGTCAAACTATCAAACTGGATAAGATTACAAAAAAAAAAAGCATTTATGAGTATCTATGAAGAATAAAGGTGTTTGACAGCTGAACCTCAGAGCACTCGGGGATGAGAACTGGCAAGAGCGCTCAAAGATGCAAGAGGGAAGCCTGGAGAGATTTATATATTGAAAGCCAAATATAAAAGCTATTTTCAGATCTGTGAAATGGCCAGCTTTGTAAAATGTGGTTGAGCAAACAAGCTGAGGAATGGGATAATACTGGAGCATTGTGGTCGTAAAAGATGATCTCATTAGTGTAGCTTCAGTGCAGGGTGGAGTGAGTCAGATGGAGTTCATTCCCCGGACAATGGTCAGATCAAATATTCCTCCAGTTACTTTATAAAGCCAAGAAGAGACAAGGGCATAGCTGGAAGAGGAAACAGGATCATGAGAGGCATTTCTGTTTCTGCAAAAGAAGCGATAGCATTTTTGTTCCATTAATGGAAAAAAATGATCAGGGAAAGAAAAGAAATCGATTTAAGGAATAGACAGGTGGAAACTAAAGAGAGACGGGAGAATGACCAGGGGCTCCTTGATTAAGTGGTGAAGTGATCAGGCCTGGTATGAAATGGAGAGTTAGTTGTTCTTTCCTAGGACTGTAGCTAGTTAAGGAGGGAAAGGGCGTTGTGGGTAAAGTAGGAAGCAGAATGGCTGCTATGGGGCTAGAAAGTTGGTGTGGGGTGAGAGCTTTTTTAAAATTTTTTATTTTAATTTTATTTTTTTGTAATTATTTTTTTAGTTCAAATTGGGAACAAGCTTGCTTCATATGTCAATCTCTTCTCCCTCTCCTCCCCCCTACCCTCCCCCAACCCCTCACCTGCCTCCCACCCCATCTGCCCTCCACTCCCCAGGCAGGGTAGGGCCCTCCATGGGGCTCCTCAAAGGCCAACACATCATCCTGGGCCGGGCCAAGGCCCTCCCCCATGTGTCCAGGCCAAGAGTGCATCCCTTCATGTGGGATGGGCTCTCAAAGTCCCTTCTTACACCAGGGAAAAATACTAATCCACTACCAGGGGACCCCTAGAGTGCAGAGGCCTCCTTATTGATATCCATGTTCAGGGGTCTGGATCAGTCCTGTGTTGGCCTCCCAGACAGTAGTCTGGGGTCCATGTGCTCCCCCTTGTTCAGGCCAGCTGATTCTGTGGGTTTCACGAGACTGGTACCAACCCCTTTGATCTTCATTCCTCCCTCTTTGCAACTAAGTTCCAGAGTTCAGTTCAGTGTATATCTGTGGGTGTCTGCCTCTGCTTCCATCAGCCACTGGATGAGGGCTCTAGGATGGCATAAAGAGAAGTCATCAATCTCATTTTAGGGGAAGGGCTTTTAGGTTATCCTATCCACCATTGCCTAGATTGTCAGTTCGTGTCATCCATGTAGGTCTCTGGAAATCTCCCTAGTGCCAGATCTCTCTTCGGACCTATAATGGCTCCCTCTGATATGGTATCTCTCATCTTGGTCTCTCTCCTCTATTCTTCCCCCAACTCAACATTTCTGCTCCCCCATTTCCTCCTCTCCTCTCCTCT
Source organism: Cricetulus griseus (assembly GCF_003668045.3). NCBI lineage: Eukaryota > Metazoa > Chordata > Mammalia > Rodentia > Cricetidae > Cricetulus > Cricetulus griseus. The sequence goes on from NW_023276806.1 coordinate 31,709,506, forward strand.
TCTCCTGCTCTCATTCTGGCAGCTCCCTGTCCCCTACCCTCATGCTCCCAATTAGCTAATCAGATCCTGCCCCTTCCCATTCTCTGGGGTCCATGCATTTGGGGTGAGAGCTTTTAACTGCCCCCCCTTTTTTAGTGAAATAAGTCAAAGTTATTAGCTGAGTTTAATAGGTGATAAGTGATGGAGGTTGTGGTGTGAAATGATTGATTCAGGAAAACAGGAGAGAAGGCACAAGGGTAATGCACAAGGGTATGACTGCCAAGCAACATTAGGGACCTCCTTGAAGCTCATGAACTTGCATTTTTAGTGAGTCTAGATAACAAGTACATGTGTTCTTCTGAAGTCAGCTTCAAGCAGAAGATGGCATTGCTTGTGATGTACAGATCCCAGACAAGTGCTAATACATTTGCCTCTGAATTTTGCCAAAAATATTCTTAGTAAGTATACTCATTTCCAGACACTTTGTTATTCTACTATACATGGTGGAAACTTCCCATCTATGGGAAGGTTCTAGGCAGACACACACTATGCCTGTTACCTTGATAAATTCTCTTACAGAGAGAAAATCTGGGTTTCTGGTGCCCTCCTTTTAAATACAGTAAAAATTAGGGACACAAATACATAGATAAAAGAACAAGAAAGGCTATATGTTTGGGGATGAAGAAAGATCAATGGACATGGACATGAGTTATGAAGGTCGATAAATAGATAATTGTTTTCTAGTATCAATTCTGTTATGGATTTTTTCAGTTTTGGTGGAGAACAAGCAGAGAAAATATATTCAACAAGTAAATAACATGTATTCAACAGCAAGTGCATAACATTAAAGTCAAGGTCTACAGCTTTCATTCTGAATGCCTATTCTAGTTGTGTGGAACTTCCTTGAGTTTTATAGACTTTGGGACTGGTTAGATTTGGTGTGTGATGTCTTTTTTTATTTTCAGGTTTTTGGAATAATGAAAGTTTGCAAAATACACCCCCCCCCCAAACAGGGAAGCATGCTGTCATTGATTACCATCTGACCTTTGAACCATAGTATTTTATTACTGTAAGAAACCTAAGAGAGCATTTAAGGTAGCCTCTCCTCTGTTGCTTAGATTGTTAGTTGGTGTCATCTTTGTAGATCTGCAGACATTTCCCTAGTGCCTGATTTTTGAGATTGATGACTAACTTATATGCCATCCTATAGCCTCCATCCAGCAGCTGGTGAAAGTAGAAGCAGACACCCACAGCTAAACACTGAACTGAACTGGAATCCAGTTGCAGAGAAGGAGTGATGAGCAAAGGGGTCCAGACCAGGCTGGTGAAACCCACAGAAATAGCTTACCTGAATAAGACAGGGGAAGAGGGGGCTCTTAGTCCCCAAACTGATAGCTGGGAAACCAGCATGGAACTCATCCAGACCCCATTAACATGGGTGTCAGTGAGGAGACCTCGGAATCTATGGGACCTCTTGTAGTAGATCAGTACTTATCCATAGCATAGGAATGGACTTTGGGAGCTCATTCCACATAGAGGGATACTGCCTGAGCCTAGACACATGGGGGTTGGCCTAGGCCCTATCTCAAAGGATATGACAGACTCTGAAGACCCCTTATGGAAGGCCTCACCCTCCCTGGGGAGCAGAAAGGGTATGGGATAGGTAGGGTGTTAGCTGGGCATGGGGGGGAGCAGGGGAGGGAGAGGGAACTGGGATTGTCATGTAAAACAATCTTGTTTCTAATTCAAATAAAAAATGGAGAAAAATAAAAAAGAAACCTAAGCGATCAGTCACCCCAATACCATTCTTTCATTTTTACTTTTAAATGAAAACCAGCTAAGTTTAGTATTCATTTCATAGCACAGAATTTTGTAATTCACTTTAATATTCTTTTTTTTAATCACATTGACACATTTGAGCCATGTAATTCTAAAAGCTTAAGAAAAGATTTTCAGAGTCTGAGCTATTTCTCACTAATTAGAATTGCAAATAGGGATAAGGAGAAACTGAGTTCTAAAGAGTGAAATAGGATTACACCTGGGAGGGGCAGGATGAGTTCTGTTTCTCATACAAGTCACCAGTTAGTTCATATCTTAGAAGTTTAATTTCAAGATCAGATGAATTAATACAATTGTGTGCTTAACATAGGGCTTGAATAATAAGAAAAAACTAGAATAACCTTTGACTGTTATTTAAATAATGTGTTCCCTTTAAGTCCAATATTTAACCCTCTTTAAAATATGGCAGTTATAAGTAGACAAAGTAGTTTCCTTTTTTTTTTTTTACTTTTTAACACTTACTAAAGAATCTATAATTAATTTCTATAAAAATTAAAAATTAATCTATAAAAATTAATTTAACCACAGGAGTAAGACTATGTAAAAATTTCAAGGAAATGAAGTGAGTTCAAATTTTCAGTGTCAAACATGAGTACTCTGAATTATTGAGTAGGTGACTACTGATGAAACTAGGCTTCTCTCATACACGTGCTTCCAGTGTTCCATTGGAATTCAAATGTTTTAAAATGTAAATCACTTTGTATAAATAAATTTTCATTAGTGAACACAATTGGGAATAAAAATGACCATCTCAACTCATCATAATGGAAACTGTCATGGTAGTTCTGAGAGAATTTGTTTAGCCCAGGCACCTTGTTTAGACAAGGCACCATTCCCATAGTTGGAGGGCATGAGAGCCAAGTTTCTCCATTATTGTCCTGCAGAGGCAAGTGAATCCCTGAGTTTGAGGCCAGCCTGGTCTAAGGAGTAAGTTCTAGGATAGTCAGGGCTACTCAGAAAAACCCTGTCTTGAAAAACAAAACAAAACAAAAAACCAAGAACCAAACCAAACAAAAAACCGAAAGACCAAACCAAAACCAAACCAAACAAAACAAAAAAACAAAAAAACAAATCAACACTCCCAAACCAAAACCAAAACCAAACAAAACAAATGACCATTTCTTCTGAGCTTTCCCTTGAACGAATATATTTTAATTGCTTCCCACCAAATGTTTACCTTGTACTATAGTTAAATTATACAAGTTAGTTGGGCTTTTCTAATAGGCAAAACCAGAGTAGAGGACCTGTAAGAATAACAAAGTAGATTATGCAGAGACATGAAAATGAAATTACTGACAAGTTTGTGTAGTAGTTAGTTGATTTTTATTACTTAACTGCCACATTTATGAGTCCACAAGGGGATAGAAACTATGCTTTACTGTCTCCTTGTTTCGAAACTCCCATTAAACTTCTATTTAACAGTAGGTAGCAGTTTCCTTGCTATTGGGTTTTCATTGTGTCCCTCTCACTGTTTCTCTTCCTGACTTCATGAGCTATTTGTCCGTTGACTTCTTTTCTTTGCTCATATGAGACTAGTGGATGAAGCCCCAAGAAGAATAGATAGTAATACAAATTTTTACAGAGCCATTGAATGTTAGTTACATTTCTCCCCCACACAGAAAAACAATAGACTGGTCCATTTTGAAATGATCAACAGTTCCATGAAAATATAATATAATACACTATAATGTTATTGCTTGTTAGAGAAATAGAGACACCTTAAAGGAACCATGTGCACATTGCCTTTTCAAGTGTTTAATCACTTGGTATAGGTATATTTAGGCATTTTAAATGACACGTAAAAATAGCATTGTTCTACAATTGTAGTATCAGAAATGACAGCTCTCTTGGTGATCAAAGGGCTGCAGAACCCAATAAGAAAATAAGACCTTGGTGAATATTTGTTGATTGTTTCAAAAGCTCGATTCATTTTACTTTATTGACATTTGCATACATGAAACCATTATCAAGAATTTATCCTGAGAACAACTGCTTAATTGTGCCTGTTCAATATGATTGACAGATGCTCATACTATTGCTAGAAATAAATCTATACTTGATGCAGTATAAACCAACAGGTGAATAAGTAGCTGCTGAAGTGAATTTACACCTCGAGGTGGTGTGTTCAAGTCATGTTACAAGTCTCGCCTTATAAGTGTATATTCAACAGGAGCCTCCGTCATATCACCACCCAATCCACACAACTGATGCAACTACATGCAGTGTCTGTTTCTTTTCTTAACATTTAAACTTGGAGTTCTCACAAATATTGAGACTATCTTGTTTCTTTGACTCCAGCATCATAAGAGTTTGTCACTTGCCTGGTGTACTGGGCCATCTGGACTATTATTCCCTTGTTAGGATTTAACACTACAGTATCTCTTAATGCCTTAGAACCATTTTCTGTACATTTAGAAAATCACTCATCATTCTTATATAAGTATTCTTGTATAATAACGCATATAGTGGCAGAAGAGATGGTTCAGTGGTTAAGAACACTCTCTGCTCTTTTAGAGGACAAGTGTTCAGTTCCCAGTGTCCATGTCAGGGAGCACAAAACTGCCTGCAACTCCAGTTCCAGAGAATCTGATGTTCTCTTCTGGCCTCTGGGACCACCAACCCACATGGTGCATATATAGTCAGACATACAAATATACACATAAAATTTAAAATAAACTATGTAAAATAAGTACTTCTTGAAATTAAGTATTGATATAAAGTAAGTCATTTTTATATTCAATAACCAAAATTAATTATTCTGAGCCTCGGATTATTTATGAGATAACATTTTGTAGACTGCTTGGTTGACATAAATTATATAAAATAAGACATTTCAGTTTGTGTGTGTAAAGCTTATTCAGTGCCAATTGCTTCAATTAACTCATTAAAGGTAACCTTAGATAGCAACAAAATGCATTGATGTCACCTAAAGAATGGAAATAAAGAAACTTCTTGGGGTTAGTTTAAACAAAAGCAAGCCCAAATTTGAATTTTCTGCTCTCTGTCTTTGCCTCTGTAGTTGTGGTTGCAGGCACATCTGCCATCTTTCTGCTGTGCCTGTTTGATCTGTCTGTCCCTGTTGCCTGATTTAGATGTCTGAAATCTGCCATGTGCATCCCTAACCCAAGGCTTTGTTTTGTATTTATAGACCACCACAGAAAACACGCTGTGAGAAACAGCGAAGGAACTCTCTATAGAAGTCTTTAACAGAGTTTTACAAGGGAAGCAGTCATTTTACAGACTCCAACTGACCCTGAAAAGCACTCGACACTGAGAACAGACATTCCTAAGCTAGAGGCACATGTTGTGTGCAGCATTTATGGTAGCTTTTTGTTTTGAGATTGCACTCATCATCATATTGTCTGCGTTCAGAAAATGATTACTGCAACACACATGCATGCATTATAATGGGTCAGAGGCATGGAAGAGTATATAGTCTAACATTTTTTTTTCCGAGACCGGGTTTCTCTGTGTAGCTTTGGAGCCTGTCCTGGCACTCGCTCTGGAGACCAGGCTGGCTTCGAACTCACAGAGATCTGCCTGCCTCTGCTTCCTGAGTGCTGAGATTAAAGGTGTGCGCCACCAACACCCGGCCATAGTCTAACATCTTAAAGCCATGCTGGGCTTATGAAAACTGTTTGCATAGGATATCTAAGGCATGCTAAAGTTTGTTACATTGTTCTCTTAAAGGCAGGTTAAACTTAAAACAGTCTGACTATTGGAGGCTAAGTACATAGTCATAATTGATCTCAAAACTTGTTATGAATTTGATTGCAATGCCCAGAAAAAGTTTAGTCTTTTGGAGGTCAAGAAATAATTTCATAAAAATGTATCACAGCAATAAATGTGATAATATTATCCTAAAGCAAATGGGATACTGACATTAAAATTTGACCTCCCATGCCATCTGCCCAGCAGTTACTCCCCTTTAGATTTTCTGGCTGGGCTGTACTCCAGTGTCCAGTGAAGACTGATCCAGCTTTGGGGGTGTGGGCGCTGGCATTGCTCCAGCAGAGTGTGGATCAACAGGCAGCTCAAGGAACCCTATCTTCTGCATCCTTCCCTTTCCAAACAATGGATGTGAGGCATGCAATTGGTGGTCTCACACCTCTATGCTTATCATCCTAGTGTGAAAGAAGAAGAGTATCTCTTGTGTCAGGTAGTTCCATTGTCATTGTTTATAGATGTTACAACAGATATTGCAGTCAGAGAATTGAGAGGGTCAGAAAGCGGCCCAAAGGCACAGTGCTGGTGTGTTGCAGCATGGGGACAGACTGCAACTTTACTTTAACCCAGCAACATCATAATACTTCTGAAATTAACCATAATGTAAAAAAAGAGGAAATAAAAATAAGGAAAGATAGAAAAAGAATAAAGCACACAAATGGAAAACTGTCCTTTTGAACATAGTCAGAAAGACTTCCAGCCCTTTCTTCTGAACTCAGTAACAGCTGGCACTTTCAACCATTATTTGGACACTCTTTTTGCTGTATATTCATCTATTTTCTTTCAGATTTACTGCAGTACATTGTATGATATTCTCTCTGCCCACACACATACACCCTGATGTACTAATGATATTAACTCATTATTTAGCCCACTATTTTCAAGTTTAAGTAGTTCTAGATTTACATATTAAATTTTTGTTTTTAATTATTTATTTTAAAATTTTAAGGTTTTTTTTTTTTTAGTCAGAATTGGTTAACATTTTGAGTCATTATTATCTGCTTAAAAGCAACCATTGTATTGATAAAGAATAATTACTCTATTCATCAACCCTAGGGAGCAGGGCTCATTACAAAATCACAGTGAAAGCACTTAGCACAGTGTTGTGCTGAGATGCAAAAGGACCACAAATGTCCTCAGTAAAGTATTGACATACTTTTAGCATGTATCTATCCAGCTTTACAGGTGTTGTGACTATGGTGTTATTAAAAATGAAACTCACAAAACAAAGTAGGGAGTAGGAAGAGATAGAAAGTGGGTTCCTTAATTTAGATGTTGAATCTATTTCATTTCCTCGTAATTAGCGAAAAAGACAAACACTGAATTATGATTCTCTTTCAAAATTAAAGGAAAATAAGAAGTAGGGAGACTTCTGTTCTCATTTTAGCATACAGCAATAGGTAACTGAGAGAATGGGCTGTCACACAAAGCCACAAATGTTGTCCATTTCCACCTTATGTAAAAACCAAATGTGAAGTGAGTGATATCCCATAGTGCCCTTTCTGTAGGGAATAGAGATAACATGTTCCAGACACAGAGCTTTCTAATGACCTCACTACGTGTCTATACTGATATCTGGGGAATGAATCTTTAATGTCTCAGGTAAGTAAATTGTTCCAGAAAATTCTTTGTTTCGGCCAAACTCAATAAACTTATGTTGAATGTCCTAAAGAATGCAGAAACTGGTGTTTTATGTTTGAATGTGGAAAGAACAATTAGTCCTCAAACATGTGCACTAACCCCTGTTGGGAAAGCTCTAGAACTGGCCTTGTGTTTCCACTCAAACATGGAAGCTGTCCAGTGTTTATGCCTCCCTAAGCAATGTGAAACATATTAAAAGTGAAAAATCCTGTGAAATATGGCCGGTGTTAGCAGTTGTCTATGTGCTTCGCTATAGTGTCATTAAGGCTCCTGTGGGAAGTTGATCTTCAGGAGAGTGTTCCACAGCCCTCACTAGCAAGATCAGCTGGGTTCTACTATTAAGTAGAATTTATCACTGTGTACTCTGATAATAACCTCAATGCTACTTCATGTTCATAAAACAAAATATTTAGGTTAGTACTAAGCAGCTATGTCTTATGTTATGTTGTTTATTAAGTGTGTGTGTGTGTGTGTGTGTGTGTGTGTGTGTGAGCACATGTGTGCCATAGCAGACCTGAGGAGGTCAGAAGAAAGTTTTCAGAAGTCTCTTCAACCACATGGAACCCAGTGATTAAACTCAGGTTGTCAGTCTTGGCAGCAAACCCCTTAACTCGCTGAGCCTTGTCCATGTGCTAAGTCACTATTTATGACAACATGTATTGAACAAATGCTGTTTCTGGCTGATTCTATTTTTAGTTAGAAGTTCCAATGCCAGAGATCAGGCTTCTAAGCATGTACTTGCCACAGTTAAGAATTTTAAGAACTTGTGGTGAGAAAACCTCCTCCATTTTATCTCAGCTGGCAATAGCATTTTAAAAAGAGTGGAGAGATGGGGAGCGGCAGTTGGGATGCTTTGCATGAGAGACGAACAAATAAAAATTTCAAAAGAAAAAATGTTTACATTTGTTTTAACTTGTAATAAAGACAGACATCAGGTTTTTAAAAGAAAACTTTGAAAACTAAGTTATCTAAAGGAAAATTCTAGTGCAGTACAAGTGATTACAAAAATGATCTTGTGTGTGTGTGTGTGTGTGTGTGTGTGTGTGTGTGTGTGTGTGCACAGTTGTGTGTTATATATACATGTGTATGGAGGTGACAGTTCTGTATCAGGTGTCTTATTTATTTGATGTCCCCCTTACTTTTTGAGACCGAGTGTATCACTGATTTCACTAGGCTTACTGTCCTATGAGCTCCAGAGAGCCTCCTTTGGCCACCCCGTCTCCCCCAGCAGTGGGTTGACAGGTACACTTGGCTTTTTACATGGATGCTGAAGATATGAATGAAGGATCCCATGCTTGCATGGCCATATCTCTAGTCTGAAGATGCTACTTTTAAACCAAAAGTAACAGAATTTTAGGAGAACAAGCAAAGAGAAGTGACACCCCATTTCTCTTGTCTTGGAAAGGAAGTTCACAGACTAGATCATCACAGAAAATTGCACAGAGAGATCTGTGAGTCAATATACCAGTCATTGGCCTCAAGTAGGAGGCTTACTGAGTTTTATGACCTTATGTTTTAGAAAGGAGATGTCTTTGGCAGAACACGTCTTTGCTTTGTTAGTAGACCTAAAACATCTGGAAAAATATCTTCAAACCCCAAATCTCTAATCCTATTTAGATGAAATTCTACATACAAAATCTTATCACTATAATGTCTGATACTTTTTTATTTCAAATACATCAGTTTTCATTATTTATAAAAACAATCCTTACCCAAACAACTTGTTAATGCTCTCTTTATATTCATTCATTCATTCATTCATTCATTCATTCATCCATCAGTGTTTATCAGAGTGATTGGGTCTCGGGCCTTACTTCACAGTGCTAGATAAACTCAAAGGTCCTTCCAAACTATCAGGTTTTGAAGCTTTGGGTGGAGCAAGAGGCTGGAATTAAGCAAAAGGATAGAACATGCAAGTCCCAAACAAAGATGTGATCAACTGTGATCCCACCTGTAACTATGGATCCTATCATGTTGCATCTGCTGAGCAAGTGCTTTCTCACTCACCTACTCCTTGAGTCTTCTCTTTTAAGCAGAGTGTATTGATAACTGTCTCAGTGTATTGTATTTGAAAAATATGTTGCTAGGGCATCTACACATCTCCCCAATTATTGAAAAACAAGATGTTTATTAACACTTATTTAAACTTTACTTATTTATTAAATGCCAAGATGTGCATGTGGAGCCCAGGGGAAGCTGAATCTCTTTGGTGAGTGAGCATAGCTGAGTACATAGAGGTTCAGGTTGGGTGAGAAACCCTGTCTCAAGAGCAAAGGAGGAGAGCATCTGAGGACAGGTACCACACTGTGGTCTCTGGCCTCAATGCACATACATTTGAACCTGCACACACAAATGCATACTCCTACACTTTTACACCAAATACAACAGCACACAATTAAAAATAATACTGGCCCAGTTTTCAAAATAGTTACATTATGTAAGTGATCACAGATTATTATTATTTATGGTAGAATATTATTTTAAGAACTGTGACTTTTGTTTATGCTACATTTGTTTAACTCTGTGAAGCTACATTACCGTGCCTATCTAAAACACCTGGTGGTCCTAATAAAGAGCTAATCGGCCAAAAGTGAGGCAGGAGCAAGGACAGGCAGGGCTGGCAGGCAGCGAGTATAAATAGAAGGAAAAATTAGTAAACAAGGAGGCAAGGACATCAGGGGCCAGCCACCCATCCACCCAGCCAGCAAGAAAAATGATATACAAAAGTAAGAAAGATAAAAGCCTAGAGGATAAAGGTAAAAGGGCTAGAAATAAGCCAAGCTAACGTCAGGCCAGGCATTCATAACTAGAATAAGTCTCCGTGCATGATTTATTTGGGAGCTGAGTGGTGGGCCCCTCAAAAAGCTAAAAGAGAAAAAAAATCTCACAACAATTATTTATGACAAAAAATCTCCATTAAATGATTTAAGAAAACAACAAAGTGCTACATAGAACATTCAGAACAATGATACTAGAGGAATGAAAAGCTCTTACATATCATTGTATTAATTGCAATTTTTATGCTAGTCCCACCTTATGGTAACATTACTTTCTCTCCATTGTCCTCAGAATAGGAATACCACTTATGATGCAGATTGTACATATTTACATCTCTTATTCTAGAGTCTGGACACTGAATAAAACGATGAAAACAAATTTAAAATGTAGTAATTTGCTTGATGTGATTCTAAGAGTGAAAAAAAATCCCCTCTTTGCTGAGTGACTGATGAATAGTGGATATGAATGATATCTTTGGAATACGGGGTGAACTCAGTGGGACAGAAAGCCCCGTCTTTTTCAGTCGTTAATTGTGCTGTCAGCTCCTTTGCTATGTTTTCTAAAAGTCTTCTCGCAGGTTTCAAAATCCCCTTACCTCTTTCCACTTGGTGTCTGTGAATACATCAGAGCTGTGAAAACCTGTGATCCTAACCTCACCAGCTACTCAAAGTTAAACTGGGTGAGATACCTGGAGTCTGTTAGTAAGGACAAATAAAACAGATATTATTTTATTTTAAGCAAAACAGGAAGCCCAATGAACCCATTAGGATAATTTTATTTATTCATTTCTCATTCATTACATCTCAACCACAGATTCTTGTGCAGTGACCATACATATTTACCTTAAAGCATGTTGCATTTGTTTATGTTTGGTTCTGCTGTATGTTTGATAAGGGTTTACTTCCAAACTTTATGTCAATTTAATACACAAATACACTTGGTGATATTTTAAATGACTTTTCTTTAGGTAATATATCTTTAAGTGGCACATGATAATTGTATATATTTATAGGTTGCAGGAAGTAGTTTCAACATGTGTGTAGTTGTATAATGATTGTTGGAGGTAATTACCTTGTCTGTCACCCCAACAATGATTATTTATTCTGTTGAGAATGCTTACAGTCCTTTTTTTCGGGATATTTTGAAATTATTCCTTCTCTCTAATAAAATGGCAACATTGTATCCATTGGCCAGTGTGTCCCCATCCTGCCCTCTTCTCTACCTTCCCTAGCCCCTGGTAATCAGCATTCTACTCAACTTACATGAAGTCAGTCTTTAGTTTCTACAGGAGAATGACATGGCATTCATGTTTCTGTGTCTATCTTACTTCCGTGAACATAATGCTCTGCAGTTTTGCTCCTGTCACAGATAACAACTACACTAATACGGGTGAATAATATTTCATTATGTATCATTTTTTTATCCACTCTTCCACTATAACCATGAGAGATTTTACTTTTTACATTCTGTGAATCTAAGGTGTTGTTCTGAACATAGAGGTGCAGGGATATTTCTATCATCCTGATTTCATTTACTTCATTATCTTCATTAGTGGCACTGCTGAGTTATTCAATAGTTGTCCTCTTAAGCATTTTGAAGACTCTATAACATTTTCTGTACTGGCTGCACTGATTTTCTTCCCTCACAACAATATGTAAGGGTTCACTTTTCCCTAATCTTTACCAACATGATGTTTCTGTTTTCTTCATAAAGGCCATTGGTTATTCTAATAGGAATATTCTAATATCTTATGGTTTTGATTCACATTTCCCTAATAGTAATTATCACATATGTGCTGCCCATTGTATGTCTTCTTTTGAGAATATCTATTTAGGTGTCTTGCTCATTTTTGTTAGTTTTTTTTTTTTCTTTGCGCTTGCTAGTCTTATTATTGAATTCTTTGAGTTCATTTTTTTTTTTCCAAAACATCATCTCTCAGTTTCTAGGCTTTTTTTTTTTTTCCCACTTGGTCAGTTGTTTCCTTTGAAGTGGAAGTTTTTTTGTTTTTGTTTTTGTTTTGTTTTGTTTTAGAGACAGGGTTTTTCTGTTTAGCTTTGAAGCCTGTCCTGGAACTCACTCTGTAGACCATGCTGGCCTTGAACTCACAGCGATCTGCCTGCGTCTGCTTCCCAAGTGCTGGGATTAAAGGCCTGCATCACCAACGCTTGGCCTGAGGTGGAAGTTTTTGTGTGACCTGATCCCATTCTTCTGTATCTGATTTTGTTGCTTATGCTTTTGAGATATTAACCCTAAAACCCCCTGACCAATCCAAAGTTATGAAGCATTTTCCAGCTTTTCCTAATAGGTGTATAGATTCAGGCCTCACATTTAAGTCTTCAATTCATTTTGTGTTGTTTTTGTCACTGGTAAGCTACGTGGGACTTGTTTCACTCTTTCGTGTATTATTAAGTCTTTTTGGTTCCATTTCTTGAAAAGGCTTATCTCTCCCAAATGTGTGTTCTTGATACACTTCTCAAAAATCAACCCTAAGTGCTCTGATCCATTCCTGGGCTCTCTAGTCAGTCCAGTTAAATCCATGTGTCTTTCTTTCTATGCCCATGCCATGCTGCTTGGGTTGCTGAAACTCTGCTATATATTTTGTGGTCAGTTTTGGCTATTTTGAGTCTTTGGTGATTTCTTGAATTTTAGGAAATTTATGTAAAATGTGTATTTCTGTGAAGAATGTCATTGGTACTTTAACAAATACCACATTGAATTTATAGGTCAAATTAGCTAACTTTTTTTTTTCAGTGCTGTAGTACAAAGTTAAATTTTAGGAATGTAGGTAGGTTGAAACTGGATTTGACAGGATTATCAGAGATTCTAAGATAATTTTTTGTTTTAAAGAAAAGACTCTTGGTTTCTAATTTTTTTTTATTAGTTCAAATTAGGAATAAGCTTGCTTCACATGTCAATCCCTTCTCCTTCTCCCTCTCCTCTCTTCAACCCTCCCCTCCAACCCCCCACCTGCCGCCCATCTGATCCCCCTCCAATTGGTTTCTAAATTTAAGTGTAATAATATCATTGCAGAGTTATGCAACTTTAAGCATGGTCTTTGGCTTTTAATCACTTTGTAAAAGGGATTTTCTATCATTTATTGAAAAACTGTGTCTTCAATATTGTCTATTTACTTTAGCTAGCACAGTAAATAATAAGTAATTATTGTCTTTATCTTCTCATTAGAAAAACACTTATATGCTTTGTGTGTATATGTGTGTGTGTATGCTTGGTGTCTGTGTACATATGTGTGTAAGTGTGGCATATGTGCAGACTACTGTGTCCTGTGCATGCTTGCGTATATTCTGAGGCCCAGGAAGGACATCCTCTGTTTTACTGTACCACTCTCTGCCTTATTCTTTTGAGGCAGTCTGTCCCTGAACCTGGTGCTAGGTGACTCACCGCTATTCAGGGATCTCATCCTGCCCCCTGTGAGTAGTTAGGTTCCAGATGATATGTAGCAATGCATGGATTTTTAAATATTATATTTAAGCTATTATTTTAGTATCTTATACATGTGGGTGTCTTGCCTGCGTGTATGTCTGTACACTACAAGTATAGCTGCTGCCCATAGAGGTCAAAAGAAGACTCTGGAAACCCTGGAACTGGAGTTACAGACATTTGTGAGCCACCATGTGGGTGCTAGGAACAGATATGGGACACTGAGCTTTCTATGTGTGTGCTGGAGATAGTGGGATCTGAACTCAGAGCCTCATGCTTTCACAGCGAGTACTCTTGCCACAGAGGCCTCTTTCCAGCCCCATGTTTTTATACTTCTTAGTTAAAGAAGTGCAAGCTTGTTGAAACGAAGTTCTCCAAACCTTGTTCCTAATGCACAATTACCATTGTGCCTGTATCTCTGGAAATTCATCTCTCTGGAGGGAAATAGACTGCAGTTAATACAAAGAGTCAATAAATAAATAAATAGATGTATAAATAAATAAATAAATAAATAAGTAAGTAAATAAAATGAAGAAAGTAGAGATAAGACACAAGCGGCATCTGTTCTGGATTGTTTGAGTATGTTTAGCACACTGTCTCCTCTTCATTTCTCTGCTTCTAAGCCTCACTTATTCTTCTCTCAGAATGGACTCAATGCTCTCCATCTGGCAGCCAAGGAAGGCCACGTGGGCCTGGTGCAGGAGCTGCTGGGAAGAGGGTCCTCCGTGGATTCTGCCACTAAGGTACCGCTCCTGCCCATAGAATTTGTTTCTTAACAATGAGAAAGAGGGTTTTTTTTGTTTGTTTTTAATTTATAGTAATCTGTTTAGTTTTTGAAGAGGAAGAGGTTGAAAGCCTTTTCCAGTTATTCACAAGTTTTCTGGGGATTATTGAGCACTCGGGAGTATAACTGACACCTTCTTCCTTAACCTCCAGCATTTGGATCATTTTGTTTTAGGACTTAGAGGTGAGACTCAAGAATTCTGGAAGCCCAGATCTAGATCTTAATGTACTATCATTCCTCCTTGGATTCACAAAGAAGCCTAGATCAGCATGATCCCCTGTAGACATTTGCATCTGTTTTCCTAAAGTCCATTTATTAAAAACAAGCCAACAACTCAACTGATAGGACTGTCTTCTCAATTGAAATGAGCAGAGCATTTTTATGCTGTGGTTAAATTGATGTGACTTTTCTAGTATTCATTCTGTTTGATTTGAATATATCAGACCCTTTATGCTCTACTGTAAAAGAACTTTTGGGACATGAATTCAATTCCTAGAATTATTAGAATATTGATTTTAATATAGATCAAAGGATTTCCCTCCCTTGAATTGTCCATGGTAGCATAACATGTTCATTAAATCCAACACTTTTTGGTTGCTTAAATGTTTGTTATTACTCTTATTTTTCCTTCTAAAGCTTATTGGTATTTTAAAATTATAGGTTATTCTCTTCTTCCTTCCCCTCCACTACCTTCTCTTCCTTTTTCATGTGTGTGTGTGTGTGTGTGTGTGTGTGTGTGTGTGTTTCGTGGTGGGGAAAGAAGTTTTTGTGATCAGTCCAAGGTCTTACATCATCAGGAAGCTGCACTACCACTAACCTGCAGCTCTTGTCCTTTTTTTTTTTTTTTTTTGGTTTTTTGAGACAAGGTTTCTGTGTGGCTTTGGAGGCTGTCCTGGTACTCGCTTTTGTAGACCAGGCTGGTCTCGAACTCACAGAGATCCGCCTGCCTCTGCCTCTGCTCATGCCTTTTTGAAACAAGGATCTCAACTGTGGATCCAGGTGCTGTGGGATTCTGGGTGTACATGACTCACCCTCATTAGTGTAAGGATTTTAGGTGTGCTCCACCATGCACAGTTCTGATTTACTTTTGTTGTTGTTGTTTTGATTTTTGAGACAGGGTTTCTCTGTGTAGTCCTGGCTGTCCTGGAACTCCCTCTGTAGACCAGGCTAGCCTGGGATTCACAGCGATCCACCTGCCCCTGCCTCCCAAGTGCTGGGATTAAAGGTGTGTGCTACCACCACCTGGCAGAGATTTACTTTTTTTTTTTTTTTTTTGAGGTTTACTTTTAAGCCTAGATTAAAACTGTAGAATTTTCTGGAGAAAAAATGTTTTATAAGATGAGATGGAGTCCAACAAATGCTTAGTGGATGGTGGGTCTACAATTATATGGTATCAGAAAGAGAAATAGAATTAAACTTTATGGTTCAAAAATTTATGTTTCTGTTTTGATTTTTCTATTTTCATTATTTATCTTAATCACATTTTCATTTTCTTTCATCTGTGTTGACTCTTATCATAAATTTTGATGTAGCAAGTGGTAGAAATCGTAAGTAATTTATGGTTGATATAGAATTTACTTTTTAATTTCTGAAATATTTTCATCAAAAACATGTTTCCTTGTAGGTAGAAACATAACTCTTGCACAAGTTTGTCCACTCACTGAGAGTCCCCAGTTGATTTTTTGAAAGATTTGTTTTATAAATTGTGTGTGTGTGTGTGTGTGTGTGTGTGTGTGTGTGTGCGCGTGCATCTTGTGCATATCTGCACATATGTACAGGTGCCTGAGGGGGACAGAACAGGACATCCAATATGTGGAGCTGCGATTACAGTGGTTGTAAACAACCTAATGTGGGTGATGGGGTCTGTGTGCATATGCTGTTAACTATGGAGCCATTTCTTCAGCCTCCCTACTTACTTTTGCACAGTTAAATAAGCAATGTTTCAAGGACATTGGTATTTTTTTCAATAGTACTATTCCCCACCCCCAAATCCCTTGAATTCTACAGGGACTGTCACATGCACACATGTCCACAAGCTGTGGTTTTGTTAACATCTAGTCCTCTGATGTTCCCATCATGGTACTAAGTATTACAAAAGACAGTGAAGTGAGATGCTGCAGGAGATTACCAACTTTTAGATGTCAGCAAATCCTTTACGAGGTGGGCTTGATAAAAGTGAATGTTTACCTTGACAAAATACCAGATTTTAATAATTTGAACTATGAATGAACTTGAAAATTCTTGTACATGTTGGTTTCTACACAATTTGGAAAACTGTAATGTTTTTTATTCTTTCTGTTTTATCAAAACAGAAGGGAAATACTGCTCTTCACATTGCATCACTGGCCGGACAAGCGGAAGTTGTCAAAGTTCTAGTTAAAGAAGGAGCCAATATCAACGCACAGTCACAGGTATTAATCACATTTGGGTTTTCTCTGCTCTGAGTAAGTTTATAGGATGCTTTTGTCATATTGATATAGTGTGTTTACTTTTCCCCCAAAATTCTTTTACTTATTTTATCCAAAGCATTCTACGAAATCATGTATTTTAGTTTCTTATTTTCAAACACTTGGTAAATGCTAGTTCATCATTGTCTGATGACCTTCAAAGAGAAGAGGAACCGATGGCAGTGATATCCATGAAACGTGGTTCATGGACGCTCTGTGCTGCTATGTGATGGCTGTTCTTCCTAAAAATTTAAAACTTTATAAAAAAGCCAGCATTCCAAATGGGAGGGCTCTGCTATAATAATACAGGACTCCCTATACTTTGTTTAGCTACCCAACTGTGGCTTTATTAAAATACTGAGTAAAACTGGCAGATTATAATCCTGCATTTATGATGTATATATTAAATCATAAAAAGGAAGTTATCATCCTATTGAAATTAAGAAAAAAGAAACAATATGAATAGCACAATAAACCTGATTTCTTTATTTTTTGATAGAAAAAATGCATGATATTTTGCTCCCCACTTTACTCTTGGTATTTATGACATCTCTGTGTAGGAATTACTGTGTATTTTTCTAATAAAATTTATTCCTTTCACAAATGGGAAGCCCTGGGGTTGATACTACATTAAAAACAATAAACAAACAAACAAACAAACAAAACAAGCATTTTTCCCCCCAGGCTTTCTTTTTAGCATGCTAACCACACTGGGTTACTATAGAAGATATAGCTAGCTCATTTTAATCCATTCTCTGGGACATCCCCAGTGGCTTGCCTTTGTGTAGCAGGATCTATTCCCTGTGTTATTCATTCCTCATCATGTCTAAGAGATATGAATGTATAGATGACACACATTCCAGACTAGGAAACACTAAAAAAAATAATTGAATCAGCTTAGTGTTCTTTCATTTTGATTATAGAGATTAATAAATCTATTTATGACAGATAAGGCATCCAGTTTTGGCTGTGTAATGGTATGAAGTTTTAGTTAATCACTTTCAGTTTTGCTTGCAACTCAAATTTTCAGCTAATTTTGCATCAATGTTTTGATAAGAATTGAAACATACTTTAGTGTAAAACTTTAACAATTTTTTTTTTAAATAAAGATTGGTACCATTGTAAAAAGCATCAATGTTTTCCATTAGGTACAGTAGCATCTTAGGCTTGGAAACACAGGGTGCTATAAAATTTTACTACTCCAATACAACTTTTGGGTGTGATCCAGGGGTGTCACGTTAGTGGCTAAACAGTTGTCCTGCAGGCAGGCAGCTCTGCGCTCTTTCCGTAGCCCTGAAAGACAATTTTGTTTATAGCAATATAACATGCTTTTACTCTAGAGCAGGAGGTATCAAACATTCTCCTGAATTGTGGTCACCTGCAGAGCTTTCTAAATATGTTTCTGGGTGCTCTGGAGTAGAAATTCCTCAGATGATGTAAGGGCTGCCAGTCTGGCAGCCACACTTGCTTCAGAGGGCACAAGAGAAGCCCTGTGTGTCATGTAGCCCAGACTGTGTCTCAATCAGTAGTGGATGTAGAAAACATGGAGCTGAAAGCAAATTGTGTTTGAACAGGCGATGGGGGGTTCCCTTAGGATGACAGGACACTAACCTGCGATGCTCACATTTCAGTTTATAAAAAGAACAGTGTTGTATTTCTCCAAAGGATTCATTGAGCCCAGTGATGTGATAGACGTTGACATGTGGCAAATGTTGCAAAGTAAATGCTTGTTAGAAGCTCTGATATTAGTTATTACATGGTGGTTTATATGCTTTGGAGACAACTCAAGGATAATAAGCTAAAACCATTTCATCATTCATTTGTTTTCAGATTCCCTGAAGCTTTTCTTTCTGGCCCTAATCATATCATCTTATAACATATCTTAGGGGAAAATTGATGTCATCACTGTGAGATTAAAATAATCCTTATTTGCACAGCACACTGTTAACTCAGTGTAAGAGTCACATGGCAGGGAATCCTGGTAAATAGTTTCAAATGGTTTTATTATACTGTAAGAAAATTTATGAGTGGGAACACTTAATCAAATTTAAAGTTGTTTTTCTAAATGCCTCAGTCATTCAATAAGGTTGATGCGTTGATGAATTTAGATGGGTGCCATTATCAGTTGACTCAGATTTTGATTTAAAAATAGATGTTTATACAGGCAAGCTAACTATCTTGCTGATGCCTCTTAGCAAATTTGAAAAGATATTGGTTTAAGCTGATAGATGCTGATAGGAACCCTCCTTCACTCCCCCCCCCCATTCCTGTTTTACTCTTGGCATTTATGTATCCAGCATTTGGTGTTAGATGAATTGGAGGGCATACTCAGGGAAATAGAACCACTCTTTCCTTTTAAGAACCATGAAAAAGATGTAGAAATGCAAGATTCATAGCACAAATCCTAAATTTTATATTAAAATTCTACTCTTTTCTATATCTTTCTAAAAACTTAATCCAAAATACAGAAATGAAGAGCAGTCTGATATTCAGGAGACAAACATCTGAATTCTTTGAAAGTAGATTAATAAAATTACTTTTGAAATATGAAGGGAAACAAGCTCCAAGTAATCGATATTTGGTAAATTCCTGCAGGTTTTAAGTTATGGAGAAGTATGCATTTGTGGGATTTTCTGCATTAATCATGTAAACTGGGGTTCCCATGACACCTCCATGTGCATTATGGTAATGGATGGTAAAGAAAACTCTTGGGGATTGCAGCAATGCAGTTCTATTACGGAAGAGAGAAATGGCTTGACTCTGAATAAATCAGTTGACAAGTGAGAATTTACAGTCAAGGAGTATGTGGTTTGTAGATGTATAATTACTAAGTAGGAACATCATGTGTGGAGGACAGGTTGGCTAAACTGACTAGCATGCTTCTTCCTGAAGGAAGCCAGGGCCTCCAAAGTGTGGGGATATGGTGGGTGAATAACCTCTTTGTTTACTGAGTGAGATGAGATATCAAAGATGGGAGTTTCAACTGGAATGGTTTACAGGGGTCTTTGGTAAAACTGGATTTTCCAAGGTGGTTCACAGATGGGTGTTTGGGGATATTTGTGTGTTGTGTGAAGGTGTGTTGCTGTGATTGTGTAATAAAAAGCTACATGGTCAATAGCTAGGCAGGAGGTATAGGTGGGATTTCTGGGTAGACAAAGGAAGAGGAGGAGGAATGTAGGTGCACAGGAGATGCCAGGAGACACATAGAGGAAACAGGAGGTGCAAGATGGGGGAGAAGTAACACCACATGATTAAACATAGGTTAATAACATAAACATAGGTTAATAAGTTATAAGAGCTAGTTAGGCACAACCCTAAGCTATAGGCTGAGCTTTCATAATTAATAAGCAGTCACTGTGTCATTATCTGGGAGAGAGCTGGTGGCCCATAGAAAATTTAACTGTGTATGGCACCTAATGTGGGGCTTGAATATCCAAACATAGAGTCTGAGAAAGCTCAGAAAAGTTTTGGACAAGGAGGTGGATATGGATGCCTAGACCTTTAGTCTCTCTGTCAGCTGGTGCTAGGCAGCAGACAGAGGTGCAGCTATGGACAACTGCCTCTGGAATCAGCTGTCAATGCCATGTGCCAGTGCCATGCGCTAAGCTGGGCCACATTGCAGCTGACATGACAATTTAAGATTTACCTCATGCAGTCAGAGAATTCTGCAGGCACTTAGTAAAGCTGGGTCCAGACACAGAAAACTTGTAAAAAAGTACAGTATGTTTAAAAATTTGCTTAGATACTGAAAAAAAAAGAAAAGAAAATGGATATAGAACGTCATAGATAAAAATAGTTTAAAATAGTAAAATCTTTAAAGAGAGAGTAAAGTAGTATATGTAAAGATGGGAAATACACAAGATATCTGTTTCCTGTATGGTGCTTTGTTGACTTTGAATTTTTTTAATTTTTTTAAAATTAGAAACAAGCTTCTCTTACATGGCAATTCCAATTCCCTTTTCCTCCCGTCCTCCCCTGACCCCCCATCCCTTATCCCAACCCCTTTCTGCTCCCCAGGGAGGGTGTGGTCTTCCATGGGGGAACCTTCAAAGTCTGTCATATAATTTGGAGCAGGGTCTAGACTCTCTCCAGTGTGTCTAGGCTGAGAGAGTATCCCTCCATGTGGGGAGGGCTTCCAAAGTCCATTTGTATCATAGGGATAAATACTGATCCACTGCCAGGGTCCTCATAGATTGCCCAGACCTCCAAACTGACATTCTCTATCAGGGAGTCTGGAACAGTCCTATACTAGTGTCTCAGCTATCAGTCTGGGGTCCATGAGCTCCCCCTTGTTCAGGTCAGCTATTTCCGTGGGATTCTTCAGCCTAGTCTTGACCTCTTTGCTCATCACTCCTTCCTCTGTGCAACTGGATTCCAGAGTTCCCCTCAGTGTTTTGCTGTGGGTGTCTGCCTCTGCTTCCATCAGTTACTGGATGAAGGCTCTAGGATGGTATATAAGTCAATCATCAACCTCATTATCAGGGGAGGGCATTTAAGGTAGCCTCTCCTCTGTTGATTAGATTGTTAGTTGGTGTCATCTTTGTAGATCTCCAGACATTTCCCTAGTGCCTGATTTCTCTTTAAACCTATAATCTCTCTCTCTATTATGGTATCTCTTATCTTGCTCTCCTCTATTCTTCCCCTGACTCAACCTTCCTGCTCCCTCCTGCCCTCCTCATCCCCCTCTCATTCTCCTATCTCCCTCTCCCCTCCCTCCATGCTCCAATTAGTTCAGTAGATCTTGTCCCTTTCCCCTTCTCCGGGAGACCATGTATTTTTCTCTTAGGCCCTCCTTGTTTCCTAGCTTCTCTGGCCGTGTGGATTTTAGGCTGGTACTCCTTTGCTCTATGTCTAAAATCCATATATGAATGAGTACATACCATTTTTGTCTTCTTGTGACTGGGTTACCTCACTCAGAATGGTTTCTTCTAGTTCCATCCATTTGCCTGCAAATTTCAAGACCCCCCCCCCTGGCTTTTCCCCCCCAGCTGAGTAGTACTCCATTGTGTAAATCTATGTATCACATTTTCTCTATCCATTCTTCAGTTGAGGGGTATCTAGGTTGCTTCCAGGTTCTGGCTATTACAAATAATGTTGCTATGAACGTTGTTGAACAGATGTCCTTCTTGCATGAATGTGCTTCTTTTGGATATATACCTAAAAGTGGAATTGCTGGATCTTGTGGTAGACTGATTCCCATTTTCCTGAGGAACCACCATACTGATTTCTAAAGTGGCTGTGCAAGTTGGCACTCCCACCAACAGTGGAGGAGTGTTCCCCTTTCTTCCCATCCTACCCAGCACAAACTGTCATTGGTGTTTTTGATTTTAGCCATTCTGACAGGTGTAAAATGGTATCTCAGAGTTGTTTTTATTTGCATTTCCCTGATGGCTAAGGATGTTGAACACTTTCTTATGTGACTTTCAGCCATTTTAGATTCCTCTATTGAGAATTGTCTATTTAGTTCTGTAACCCACTTTTTAATTGGATTGTTTGGTGTTTTGGAGACTAGCTTTTTGAGTTCTTTGTATATTTTGGAAATTAGCCCTCTGTCAGATGTGGGGTTGGTGAATATCTTTTCCCAGTCTGTGGGCTGCCGTTTTGTCTAGCTGACTGTGTCCTTTGCCTTACAGAAGAATGGATCATTTCTATAGTTCATTAATTTTATTTTAAAAATACTTGCTTAATCTTTGTTCATACAAATAATGCTTTGATCCACCCGGCCCCTGTTGCTTCCCCTCTAGTTCTTCCCTATGTCCACCACTGCTTTCCCCGCCCATTTCAAGTGCTATTATTCATATTATTATTATTTGTAAAATTTAATACTCAGCTGATTCCATCTAGTTCTGCCTGCAGGTATATATGCATTTTAATGAAACAGACTTGGTGTCATCCCTAGGTTCTCAGTTGGTGGAAGCTAGTAGCTTGCTCAGAATTAATTTTCAATACTTCACTTGATAGCGAAATAAAGATAGCCCCATATAATTTGTCTCTTGATCTACAGTATTCTAATATCACACAATTAAAGGATCTAACTATTCATTTGGTTTCATAGCATCTTTAATCCAGGTGTGGCTTTTATGGGGTGGTAGGTGCCGAGGAATCTTACTTTACAGTTTCTCCAGTCGGTCAGGCATCACATTTTGGGCACAACAAGGTCAAATATTGCTTTATGTTCTGATGTCCTATAAAGGCTCATCCCTAGGATCTAATAAAGGTGAGGCAGAGAGGCCAGGGAAGTAGTGTTCAGACACCCTGGCTTAGTAAAGCCAATTGTCTGTTTTAAAGGAGAAATGCCTGGGTCATCCCAGTGTTCCTAACCAAACCAATCTGAGTCTCATTCTGCTTTAGTTTTCCTCCCTCTGACTTTTATATAACATTTACATGGACATATAATAAACATATTTCCCCTAAAGTTAAAACAATCATTTCCCTAAAGTTAAAATAGATATTTTAGGCCAGGTGGTGATGGCATATGCCTTTAAACCTAGCACTTGGGAGGCTGAGACAGGCTGATCTCTGAGTTCAAGGCCAACCTGGTCTACACATCAAGTTCCAGGACAGCCAGGCCAACATAGAAAAACCCTGTCTTGGAAAAAAAATAGATATTTTAACCAATCAAAACCAAACTTCCCTCCCTCCCTCCCTCCATCCATTCTTCCATCCCTTTCTCCTTCCATCCCTCCCTCCCTCCCTTCTTCCTTCCTTCCTTCCTTCCTTCCTTCCTTCCTTCCTTTCTTCCTTCCTTCTTTCTTTTAGAAGTGGAAAGAAACTGGAAGGCTAACAAGAACTATTTTGTAACATTGCCAGTCTTCTGTACATTGACAAAAACATGGGCATTGTTTAGTATTGTTCTAATCCTGGCTAACTGTACTATGGGACACTTTGATGACTCTTAACCAGGGAATACAGCTTTTGAGGTCTCTTAGGTTACAAGATCCCTAACTGTTCCTAAGTAGTATTTGTTTCTTTATGTCCTGGTTTTGAACATGAGTCCCCTGGTAAGGTATGTCTTCATGAACCTGAACTTTACACTTACCTGCCCTTTACCAATTATAGCATTAGACTGTTAAAAATACAATGACTCTTATCATTGGACACTGATTATGTATGATTTGGATAAAAAGAATTAATTCAAAACTTTTCACTATCAGTAGCAAGAGACAGTGGAGCCAATTTCATTCCAGGAAGAGCAGAAGGCTGGGTGTGCCACAGTGTTCCCAAAGCCTTTAATTTATTATATCAATAGAATAACCCAATTGGTTGGACCTAAACAGAATTCCTTTCTATTTCATAGTAGGAAGATTTATTTTTTATTGTATTGGGCACCAGGAATTTGAATTTTAAACAGTGGTACACCCAAGTGAGGCTCCTTTTTGAAGATTTAAAGAAGGCCCCTGTCAAGATTTTATCCAGATAATAAGGAATGATAAAAGAACTGTTTAATGAAAGTGATGAAACAAGTCAATCTTTTAAAGCATAAACCCTTGGTTCAAGTAAAATAGAATGCCTGGGTAAGTAATTAGCCATAATGTGTAGCTCAGAGGGAGAGTACTAGGCTAGCAGGCATGAGCTGTTATGGTTTATCTCCAGCAGAGACAAGAACGGAAAGAAACACATGCACAACCACAGCATCAAAGGGAGTGGGGTGCATTTTTCAGAGAATAGCTAAACGTAACCTCACAAAGGGGAGAGAAACACAGTGGCAAGGCAAATTCCAGGAGTGTGGCACTAGAGATGGAGACTCCACGCAAGTGCCTGTGGTCCACCAGCTGAGAACCTCGGTTTCACCTGCTTGTATTCTGAGGTTGAGCCTGTTAACTTAACCTCTCCTTAGCTCTGTATCTCACCTCTAATCTATGGGAGTAATACTTATTATGTAGAGTTGCTACAAATGTGAGATAGATGCAAAGTCCTGGCCCACAGTAAATATAGAATAAATGAAGTCTGCAGGTCTAATTATTAGGCATGTCATGTTATCTATCTCCATTATTGAAAAGAGATAATCAGCGGCTTGGGGTTGTAGACAATGCCATCTGTAATTTTTTACTAATTGTCCTTTGAAGTTGAAAGATTGTTCTTTTCTGGGGTAAGATGGACAAAGCTCTTTAGAAGTTCATTTTTAGTAATTGGGAGTGTGGAACTTTCCTTGCCATAACAGCTTGGAAACAGGGGTCATAAGCTGTAGGGGGAAAAAAGGCTTGTTAGAAACAGGTAGAGAGTTTGAACACACTGCACTGTGTGCACCAGGTGCCCAGAACCATTGCACTATTGAAGAACAACACACAATCTCTGTTTATTAAATTTTTATTTTATTTTAGTTCTCTCTCTCTCTCTTTCTCTCTCTCTCTCTGTCTCTCTGTCTCTCTCTCTCTCTCTCTCTCTCTCTCTCTCTCTGTGTGTGTGTGTGTTAGTATGTGTGCATGTATGCCATACATGTGGGTGTGTGAACTTCTGTACATGTGGAAATTAGTGGGGAGCAGTAGGTGTCCTTCTGTGCCATTCTTTACTGTATTCTCTTGAGAGAGGGTCTCTTATTAAACCTGGCTGATAGATAGGTAGCACTAATAACCTTCCTGTCCCCAGCCCCTACAGTACTGGGTCACAGGTATATGTACAGCAATACCCAGCTTTATGCATAGTTATTGAAGATTTGAACCTAGCCTTCATTTTCATGCATAGCAAATTCTCTTCCACCAGACAATCTCTCTAGCCCCTTTATTAATTAAACCAACAAGTCCCCAAATGCTAACTTTTTATTTTGTTACCTCTAATAACTAATTTTTAAATTTTCTATCACTTTATCAAGACCTGTGTTTTTATTTGTTAAATATTATCATGATTTAAAAAATTATCACACAAAATAATGGGTTTCATTATGACATCTTCACACATGATTTCATCTTGCATTTTGCTCATATTCACCCCATTGCCCTCCCTTCTTCTGTTGCTCCACTTACTTCCTCTATGGCCCCCCTCCTATTTTCTTTCTTTCTTTCTTTGTTCCTTTCTTTGTTCCTTTCTTTCTTTTTTTTTTTTTTTTTTTTTTTTTTTTTTTTTTTTTTTTTTTTTTTTTTTTGGTTTTTCGAGACAGGGTTTCTCTGTGGCTTTGGAGGCTGCCCTGGAACTAGCTCTTGTAGTCCAGACTGGTCTCGAACTCACAGAGATCGCCTGCCTCTGCCTCCCGAGTGCTGGGATTAAAGGCGTGCGTCACCACCGCCTGGCCCCCCTCCTATTTTCAAGCCATATATATTTGTTTTATGATCTGGTCACATAGTTTTTAATCCTCGTATGTATGGAGCCAAACTGCTTATGTGTGGCAATGGGAGTAAAGACATTCCTGGTCTCTTCCACATGAATGTACATTTAAATGTAAATCAAGGGTTCCTTATGGAGGAAAATCCTTTCCCTCCTTTTTTTCCCTCTCAATTATTAGCCCAGAAAAAAAATCTAGATACGTTTCAATTCTTAATCCCAATCCCTATACCTCCTCATGTGATACGCAAACATTTTCTGGTAATTATTTCTAATTATTTCTGGTAATTATTATTAATCTTCATAATCTGTTAGTTTATTGAGAAAATGACTTAAATGCTGTAAATCTCTGAAAATCATTTCTTATTGTCTACCCCCCCACCCCCCGGTTCTGTGGCAGAATCTGTCTGTGGCTGTGTTGCAGGATTCTGCCACTATCTCAGACACTGAATGTTTTTCCCAAGAGAGCACGTGCACTGTTGATGCCATTGGGACAGGAAAGAATTATTTATTAACAGATCAAATTCCAACTATTGACTTTGTGGAAGTGCTTACATCAAAACAGAGTCATTCCTTAGGAGAACTGGTGTGCGTGGTATTTACATAGTCCATGATGAAAGCCCTGCAAAACAACAATGGCAATGCCTTGTGAACAACTGGTCCTGTATAAGCATAATAATTACCATCTCATTGGCTTTGACAACTATTGATTTAGATGGTCATGTTCCAGAAAATATATCTAAATATATTAGTCTGTGTGTGTGTGTGTGTGTGTGTGTGTGTGTGTGTGTGTTGTGTGTGTGTGTGTGTGTCTGGGGGCAGCTACATTTTGAAATTGGTACATCTAGGCAGTGTTATGGAAAATCACTAGTTTCTTCTGGTTTTCTCCTCCGGAGCATTCTTGTTTTTTGTTTGTTTATTTATTTATTTTTTGTGCTTCCCAAAAGAAGAATTTGAAAAGACTCTTCAGAAAAAGAGTAGGCTGAGCCAAGCAGCAGCAACCACATTCTAGCAGGCAGGACCCTATCTTTTCTGGCTGTGTTATTCCTTCCATCCCTCTCAGGAACAGGGCATGCTTTTCTTGGAAGCCCATTTTACCTTGAATTCCTTTTGTTATAATTAGATGTATGAGATGCAAGAATATGTATAGGAGTTTAAGAACCTTAAAGTTAAAAATTCTCTAGGAGAAAGGGTGACAATGCTCTCTGTTCCCTTGACAGAAAGTCCTGAAGCTGGTTTGACACAGTTCTGTGGCTCTGACCTGGTCCTTCGGGACAGGACACTACTGTCTGAGTTGACCATTATCATTATTTTTCTGTATGTCCTATTTTGAGTGTCTGTTAGGAATCTCCCCCTGAACTTCTTTGGCTAGTGGCAGGACAATCAAAATAGATTTTTGTTAGACTTTAAATTCTGACTATTTAGGAAAAGATATAAAAATATCCTTTCATGGATGAACTTTGAAGGTGAATATAATTCCTTAGACTTTGGGTCCAAACTGTAGCTTTTATAGTGGGATTGAGGATTCTATGTATCCAGATTTATTTTTTATTTTGAGTAAATAAAGCACTTTCTAAAGGAAGAGGTTGCTGTAAGTACCTCCTCCTTGGAATGAAACAGCCTGTGTCTGGAAGGCTGCAGCATGCTCTACAGTTATCATAAATAACATGGGTCAGCCTTGTTACTTCCCATGCTAATCTGAGCTCGTTGTCCTGAAAGTGATAACTGATGAAATTAGCATAGTCATTTAATTCAAGATAAGGACTCCAGGCTAATGGGATTTTTGTTCTGGTAGGAGAAATTAAAGTATCCTACAGTGGTTGCTGTTGACTAAATCTCTCATTTCATATGAAGAACAGTCAATATTTTGCTTTTTGAATGTAACATACTTTCTTGTATAAGTTACTGGGTCACGTATGATGTCGCTCAAAAACAGATATATTAAAGCTCTTGTTACAGTGCCAGGCAGAGCACACTGCTTGCAAAACCAATCAACCAAACAAACCCAAAACAAAACAAAACAAAAAACCTGTATCTTATAATCTATAATGTTTATTTGGAAATCCAGAAAATGTGCCAGGGGATAAATGACCATTCAGTTTCAATATTCAAATATTTAGTAACTTTATTAAAATATTTTATTTCTCCTGCGCAAACATTTTCATTACTCCTCTAATTGTTTCTCAGGTTTCAACATCTGCAAGATATAATTCTAGTTTCTATCTTTAAAACTACTCATTCTATACACATTACAAAAGAATTTATACATGTGGTTATAAAGATGAATGAGATATCAGGAGAGGAATTTACTCCACGATGAATGTAACATTTCTTTAAAGAAATTTACTCAGTGTGTATGTGTTGTTTGTTTGTTTTTTCTCTTTTACTCTTTGATTCTTTGGGGGTCTGCCAAGATCTGTGACTTTTCTAGTTTTTGGTAGTTGGCTAGGTTTCAAGTACCAGGAATTTGATTTCCTTCTTGTTGAGTGTGTCTTGAGTTCATTTAAAAAGCTTTTGGTGTCTGTCAAGGTATGAGTGCCTCTACTGCACTCTTAAGGGTATCCTGACATGATGGTTGTTGCTGCGGTATTGACATCATAGCTAGTAGAACCGATTATTGCTTCACTCTTTTGGAAGCTTTCATGGCTCCTTCTGGTATCATTAGAGCTAGTCCTCAGTTAGGAGGCTTTCATGTTAGTTCCAGCTCAGGGGCCTCGGGACCCTGTGTCTGAAGTGCATGGTGTCTTCAGCAATACTTACCTTTCATCTCTGTGGAGAAACCAAGGGCAATAGCAATAGCCTGTAATGTTCTGGGAGTCTCTTGGACAGCTAGGCCCAACAACTCAAAAGAGGGCTTTCAATGTCTGGTATTGGCTTTTGTTAGGTGGTCTTTCTTGGTTCTTGGAGAAAGCATTTCCAGGACAGATGGGAAACTTTCACTATATATGTATATTTATATATAATAATATTTGTTTATAAATACAAGCATTAAACTATATACATATATTTATATGAAATGCTATGTATATTATAGGTACTTTTAGATAGATAGTTAATAGTGTGATTCTTCATGACTTCCCCAGGCTTCCTTACTGTTGTTTTACCCTTCTCCCTTCTTTTTTTTTTATCTCCCTCCTTACCCTAATTAGAGCCTCCTATTTTTTTCCATTTCCCCATTCAGAGTACTTGTACCCTGCAATTGTCCTCTCTGTTGTTCCCCTACTCCTGCAATGGCCCCTTTGAACTTTCCAGGTTTTGTACAGGCAACTAAGGGATACTATGAGGAGAATAGTCTTCCCCAGGAAGCAGCACACCAATTGGTTATCCATTACCAAATCATCAGTCTTGAAAACATATGTAACATTAAAGACTGAGCAAGTTGTCATTATGTATTTAGGAAAAAATATATAAATGTGCACACACATAACAATTAATGAAAAGGACTATGAATTTGATTGGAAAAAGGAGGAGGACTACATAGGATAGTTTGGAGGGTGGATAGGAAAGGCAAAAATGATGTAATTATATTTTGATCTCAAAAACTAAAAGAAATAATAATAATAAAATTTCATTGCTTGCACAGCTGATTTATTGCACTTTATGTATTCTTCAAATTTCCTGGGTAGAGTGCTTTATTTTACTTAAAAAATAGAGATATTTATTTTCATTTTATGTGTATGGGTATTTTGCTATACTCATGTATGTCTATGCACTATGTAAATGTCTGGTACTCTTAGAGTCCAGAAGTGAGAACTGGATCCCCTGGAACTAGAGATTACAGATGGCTGTGAGCCACCATGTGGAGGCTGCATATGAAACATAGGTCCTCTTGAATAGCAAAAAGTGCTCTTTAATTGCGGAGCCATATATCCAGGCTAGGGTGTTTAATTTTAAACTAATGGTGATATTGAAAACTGCATTTTTGTTTAGATGCCATACTAATTAGGATGTTTCCATTTGCAAATAAGAAAATAGATCACCTTGTCCTTGAATAAAAAAAGAAAAAGAAAACTTTCTTGACCTTCTTGAATAAAATTTAGATAGGTTGGTGAGCTTCAGGATAGCCCCACCATCAAATGATTCCTCCATAACCAAAGGCTCAGAGTCTTTCTCTGTTGCTCCTGTGGTTTCTGTAACATCTGATTTATTCTGGACTGTATTTCACTGGAGACCTATGATGGCGGCTACACATCTGTTGGCTATAGTTTAGAAGAAGAGACAATGTTGTTCCTCTGTCCCAATTCTCTAAAAGAAGAATCCCGAATTTTGTTGAGAGAGGTGCTCACTGTGTTGTACAAATTCGAAGCCACTTTCTCCTAGATAATGTCCTGAGGTGATTGACTTCAGGCATCTGTAAGTCATTTGAATCTAGAAGATGAGACAGGAGAGCAGTTGAGCTTTACTATTTTACAATCCTATTTTTCCTTCTTGTTCCCTAAGCACACCCCCAGAATATCCAACATCTGCTTTATTTTCATGGCTACAATTAGTCCAGATTGGTTTCCTCCATCCTTCACAGTTGGGTGTTCATGGTGTATTTAGGGACAGGGTTTGAATCATCCTGACCTTCAAGCTTGCTGATAATTTTAGGACTCTTTCCTACCCCATCTCATAAGCTGCTTTAATAGAAGAAGAATGTGTGAGGCAGTGAGAATGATGACCACAGTAGTAACAACCAATTGGTCCTAATGTGGGTCAACCGCTCGACTGTCGGGCTGCTGAAGAATTCTGCCCCGTGCAAAAAGTACAACCAAACCCTCAGTCTTGACATTAACCTTCTTAAAAATGACAGGTGACTTCTTCAGAGGGGAGATTTGACTCTTACTATCTCCAGACTATATGTGTCCATTCTCATTTTCTATTATTACGTATGGTTATAAGATTTATTCACTGAGTCTTCCTGTAAGAAAACCCAAAGATTACATTGAAATTTTTTTTTAATACTGCTTCAGACTATGTGTGGTTTGACCTAGACAAATAAACAGTAGTCATCTGTTTCATATATTCTTTCTTATCAATGCAGAGGTCTAGTCTTTTCTGACTTCAATAGATAGTCACAGGATACAATGGCTGTTGGGTCATAGTGCTTTAACTCATAGGTAACCCAGGTCCCAGGATTCTACAGGAAGTATCCCTCATGTGCCTTTTTGGAATCCAGCACAGTTAAGTACCATTTTCCTGGTTGTTAGGGGATTGATGAACACTGAGGGCCACTTATACATCATTCATCCTCAAGAAGAACAGTGTGTTTAGATTTTTATTTTTAGCATTTGAAGAATTACATGTCTAAAACATTTGAAGGTAACTGTTTTAGATAATTTCCTTCCTCGGTAGAAAGGAAGGACTATGAAGTAAGAAAGGCAAGAGGTATGTATAACTGGCAAGAGAGATACAGGTCTGAGCATGTGGGGGCATCTCTCACTGGGTTTTGTGCTTATTAAACATTGGCACTAAATAGTTTTCTAACTAAACTTAGCAACTTCAAACAACATACATGTGTTATTGTCACAGTTTCTGATCAGGGCCTTAGCTTGGCTAGTTGTGCTTCAGTGTCCCTCATGAGGTCATAGTGAGGACCCCCAGAGCCACAGTCACTGAAGGAATTTCTTGTGTAGAGCACATAGTCTCTGGGTACTTTTCAAATGGTTAGCAAGATAGCCCTGGTGGGAAATTTCATTTCCTTCTCCCATGGCTCTCATGTGGCTGCTTGAATGATATCATGACAAAGATTCCTTCTCCCTAAAGAAGGTGACCTAAAAGAGGGTGTAAAGCTAGAGAGCAACAACTTTTAATCACTAGACTTAGAAGCCACCCACCATCAAACCCTCTATAACTGATGCTTTAAGAGCAAACTATTAAGACATTCTGCATTTAAAAACAAGGGACCAGACTTATGTGTTTGAGAATAATTTAGAGATAAATTGAAACTATCACAGACATAAAAACAATTCAGATTGTTAATTTTATTCCTGCTGTGGGCTAAGCATTGTGGGTGGGAATATGTACATGTGTTTGGGCCCAGAGGTGGACATTGGTGTCTTCATCTATTGATCTCCTCCTCATCATAATCATCATGATATTTGAGACAGGGTCTCTCACTGAACACAGATCTCTCCCCTGGCTAGACTGACTGACTGGTGGGGTCCAAGGATCTGTCTGTCTCTGCCCACACCTAGGGTGAACCTCACTTTTATATCACTGCTGAGGATCTGAACTCAGGTTCTCAAGCTCACACAGCAAGCTCTTTACTACACTGAGCCATCTGCCCATCCCTGTGCAAGGCATTTTTATAAGCATAAAATATTTTTGATGCGAGTCCTACTTGATATTTGGAGTCCCCAAAGCTCAGCATGATTTCTGGATCTGGAAAAGAGTTATAACTAATTAAGAACTATTCAAATTGACTAATAAATATATGGATTAAAACCACTTGTACTCCTTCTAGTCACCAAGTGTAGTATAAATGTCTCAATAATAGCTTATCTTTGATTAAAACAAATTATCTCAATAGTTTCCCTTTTCAACTCTCATCAAGATTGTTACAGAAACCTTCTGTTCATTCTCAGTAACTATAGTCAGAGTGTTTTACATTTCTTCCTCTCTATTCTTGGCAACCTAATCTCCTAAAATTCAGATGTATTCACACCAAATCCCCATTTGAAAAACCCAAATGACTCTCAAGCCATTTAAAACAAAGCCCCAAGTCCTTAGTGAGGCAGATAGGGCTAAGTCCTGGTGAACCCAATCCCCTCACCATCTGTCACTGAGTGATGCCTAAGACCCGTTTGTCCTCTCTTTTCTCAACTCCATCTAAAAAGCTTTTTCTGCTTCTGCACTTCCGTGGTTTCCCTACTCTTTACACTGAGTCACTCTAGTGACATCCTGCTGGCAGAATGTTTCTCACACCATTGAGTTCTGTGTCCTTCATCTGTATTCTCCTTATATAACATGTAATAAAAAAAGAGTAGTTAGGTGTGTCCCCCAATCTGTCTAGAATAGTTTAAGCTTGGTTATCTGAGCTTTGGACTGGGTGTTCCTATGGAAAGTGTGTGGAGAGCAGAGGAAACCTTGAGTGAAGGTGTAAGAGGTAGATGAATTCCCAGTGAATGCATACTATTATCAAGGGCCAGTACTGTGACTTAGACCCATGGGAGTTGGTAAAGCCTTCCTCAGGCCAGGATAAGGGAGTAGGTAAAGCCTTCCTCTGGTCTGTGTGTGGATATTGAGTGTACATCAAAAACCCACAGAGATTCTGGGTTGCTGGTGTAGGTGGTGCTGCTCCATCAGAGCAAGCATGAACCAGATGATTGCCACTCTTCTGTAAGCGTTTCTATGTGTCTGTCTGTTCTTTAGTCCCTCTTTACTAACCTGACTGTGCTGGGTGTGTCAAAGAGTTTTTGTGTTTGTCTCAGAGTCACTCTCTGAGTACAATGTTAAACAGTACCTATCTACCAAGCACATTTTTGTTTTGGCTAAATAAATATAAATGAATGATAGATAATTGATATTTTCCTGTAGACAGAGGTACTGTATATAGTATTTAATAAGCAGAAGCACACAGGTGGGCCCCACATTTGCATCACTACTGGGGATGTGAACTGAGGTCCTCATGCTCACACAGCAAGCACTCTACCCATTGCTCATCCCTGTGTGAGGCTTTTCTACAGCTTCTAGATGAGGGTCCTATTTGATGTTGAATTCTCCAAAGTTGAGCATGATTTCTGGGTCTGAAAGACAGTTATAACTAATCTGAGAAGCATGAACAATGATTAGTAAATAATATGGTTGAAACCATTTGTAGTCTAGGGATATGAACACATTATTCCAGAATTATTGTATACTACTCTCCTTGCTTGCACCTAGGATAAGCCAAAATCTTTTATTTCCAGTTGATAAATATTTTTCTTTTAAAATTGCTTTAATTATTATTGTAAATAGATACCAATCCCAGTTCCCTCTCCCTTTTGCCCTCCCATTCCTCATAGCATCTCCCCACTTCCCCAGCCATTCCTCAGAGAGGGTGAGGCCTCCCATGGGGGAATCATCGAAGTCTGTCATATCACTTGGGGCAGGACTGAGCGCCCCCCCACCCCCCGCCCTGCCCTGTATCTAGGCTGAAAGAGTATCCCTCCATGGGGAATGAGCTCCAAAAAGTCAGTTCATGTGCTAGGGATAAATACTGATTCCGCTGTCAGTGGACCTATAGACTGCCCAAGTCCCTCAACTGACAGCCATGTTGAGAGGGCCTGGTTTGGTCTTATGCAGGTTCCCCAGCTGTCAGTCTGGAGTCCCCGTGCTCCCACTTGCTCAAGTCAGCTGTTTTTGTGGGTTTCCTCAGCGTGGTCTTGACCCCTTTGCTCATCACTCCTCCCTCTCTACAACTGGATTCCGGGAGTTTGGCCCAGTGCTTAGCTGTGAATCTCTGCTTCTGCTACTGGATTAAGGTAGTCATCAATCTGTTTGGAGGGAAAAGGGCATTTAAGGTAGCTTCTTCACTATTGCTTAGCTTAGTTGGGGTCATCCTTGTGGATTCCTGGGAATTTCCCTAGTGCCAGGTTTCTTGCTAAGCCCATAAAGACTCCCTCTACCAAGGTATCACTTTCCTTGCTCTTCTTCTTTGTTCTTCCCCCAGCTCCACCTTCCCGATTCCTCAAGCTCTCCTCCCCTCCCCCTCCTCCCTTTTCTTTCTCCAACTTCGCTCCTTCCTTCCTCCCCCATGCTTCCAATTTACTCAGGAGATCATGTCCCTTTCCCCTTCTTTGGGGTCCATGTATGTCTCTCTTAGGGTCCTCCTTGTTTCCTAGCTTCTCTGGAGTTATGGACTATCGGCTGGTTATCCTTTGTTTTATGTCTAATATCCACTTATGAGTGAGTACATACTGTATTTGTCTTTCTGTGACTGGGTTACATCACTCAGGATGGTTTCTTCTAGTTCCATCCATTTGCCTGCAAATTTCAATATGTCATTTGTTTTTACCACTGAATAATACTCCATTGTGTATATGAACCACATTTTCTTTATCCATTCATTAGTTGAGTGGCATCTAGGTTGCTTTCAGGCTCAAGCCAAAACCTTTTTTTATATCAGCAAGGAGAAATTATATATGTTTTCCTAATGGTTTCCATTTAAACCCTTGTAAAAAACCATAGGAACATGATATATTTAATAGTACTTTTACATATGTATGAGGAGACCAGGAATGCTGTGTTAAGCAATATTTGAGTGAAGATGGACAGTTTCCTATTCATTTATTCTATTCCTATTCTGTACAATTTACAGATCCCAGTGACTAGAATGATGTCATGATTTCAATCTGCAGTGTACCCCAAAGGGTCATATTTTGAAAACTTGCTGCTCTGTTGTGACACTCTTTTATAGAGTCCTTAGGAAGTACCTTTAAGTGGAGTGCTAGGGGCAGATCTGTGAAGTTATCCCTGCCCCTGGTTGTGAAGCAGCTTTCTTTCTCCTTCCTGGTCCACAGGCATGCCAACCCCCAATACCTCATACTCCCACTGCCTTCGACATGACTGCTCGTGCTGCCATGTTTTTCCCATCATGGTTGGATGAAATTCCCCAAAAATCCTGAACCCTAATAAACATTTCTCTCTTAAGTTATTTCGTCATGTATTTGGTCAGCAAGAAATAAATACTACAGAAAGATATGGATATATGTAAGACCATCACTCTGCTGGCCAAAGGATGTATGAGAGGACAACTGCAGTTGGGCTTTTCTTTGGGCTGCCCACTCACAAAAATGACAAGAGACTTACATTACTTAAGAAAGCTTGGTCTTAGCTTATGCTGGCTTCTAATTAGCTCTAATAACTTAAATTAACCCATAAATTTTAATCTGTGTTCTTCCATGTGCTTGTTATCTTATCTCCATTATGCTCATTCTGGTTATTCTGTGTTTGCTGGTGACTCCGCCTTTCTTTTTCTCAGAGCTCTCTCTGTCCACAAGTCCTCGTCTGTGCTTCTTCCTGCCTTGCTAATGGCCATTCTGGTCTCTATTAAACCAATTACAGTGACACATCTTTACGCAGGGTAAAGGAATATCCTACAACAGACGACCACAGAGTCTGAGCAAGGACTGGCACTGTACTTGGGAACACTAGGTAGAGTCTTGTGGTCAGGTCATCTGCACCATAGTTTGGACATGAAGGAGATATTGGGCTCCTGGTTCTGTTGAACCTTTTTGTTTTCACTCAGGTGTATGGTCCCTCCTAGCCTCATATGTTAGACCTAATAATCTGAAGCAGTAAGAATGCTGTGTAAGTTGTATGCATTCCGGACAATAGTGGTTTGCTGAAATGGTCTGTGAACTGATAAATACAGAAGACATTACACAGATACTGTTTTATATAGGTCATACACACAACACACACACACACAACACACACACACACACACACACACAATGAGAATTTATATGTCATATAATTTTATTCTATAGAGTTAATATTTACCTATCTTAGGTAGATTGAAAGTTCAAATGGTTCACCAAGAAAGAGTCCCTCTGCAGCTCAAGTCTCAGGGGTGATTCTCTTACTGGCAAAGGTCTAAGCATGGTGTATTTTTCCCCAAGGAACTCATGACCCCTTCCTGTTTCTTTTTGTCTTGATCTACCTAGAGAATTTTATCAGAGGAAAATTGTTAGCAATGTCTGTGCTCTGTTAAAGTTCTTTTTCTCTTACTGCATCACTACCTCTTTCTTGTCTCGAAAGATCCTCATTCCACACCCACTCATTGTTTTGAACAGTCTTCCTTGGCTTTCCCTTCCTTCAAATATCTAATTCCATCCTTCCGCCACCCCTTCAGTGTTCTTAAAATACAACGTATTTCACCTGCTTGATAAGCCTTGGAAAATATACTCTCCAGCTAGCAGTAGTTATTCACAAATCATAACACTATTGTTAATTTATTCTTCTTAGATGATTTCTATTTTAGATTAAAATTATTTTCACTATTTGGACCCTGTATATTTTATTTCTTAAACAAAATTTAAATTTCTTTACTTATTGTACTTGCATAATTTGTATTTATATTTTGCTGGTTATTGGTCACTTTGAATAATGTTTCCACTTTTACAGTGCATGCAAAAGAATTTCATTTCAACAAAGTAGTTTAAAACCTATTTTTGCTACTCTCTGGGTTTGGTTAATAATCTCCAAGTGTTCATCTTACTTTTACTCATTCTCATTAATATAAGGAAAGTGTAAACATCTGTCTTTAATAATCTGATATAAGAATTGCCCAATTGCTTTGAGGATTTGAGTACAGCTTTTAAAAAATGTGTTTTTCCCCATCAACAAGGTTGGTATATTCTTAATCATACAGAAATAAAAAGATGTAACAAACTTAATTTTTAACTCATGGTGTAACATTTCTGTTGAGTTTTTTGATAAGAACATAATAATGGATATTATTATGATGTGTATTCCACAAGGGCACATGTGTTTGTCCTGTTTATCACTATATCCTAGGGATGGTTCAGCTACTGTTAGCTGCACTCAGTAAGTAATTGAGCAAATGAATGATAGAGAAGATATTTCACAGATACTATTATATGTATGTATGTACGTATAAAGAGAATGTTACAAAAATATGTTATATAGAGTTTATGCTTCAAATATCTTTAGCAGTTTGAATAGTTCATATTGTTTACTTCATTTATGAATTGATAAATACAGAAGCTATTACATGGGCATCATTTCATAGTGTGTGAATTCTCTCCTTATGATGTCACTTTGGTTTTGCTGAAACTTTACAAATGATTGAGATTCTGTTTTTGTTGTCTGTCCTCAGAATGGCTTCACTCCTTTGTATATGGCTGCCCAGGAGAA
The DNA here is from genome assembly GCF_003668045.3 of Cricetulus griseus. NCBI lineage: Eukaryota > Metazoa > Chordata > Mammalia > Rodentia > Cricetidae > Cricetulus > Cricetulus griseus. The sequence goes on from NW_023276806.1 coordinate 31,747,237, forward strand.
TCACATTGATGTTGTAAAATATTTGCTAGAAAATGGAGCTAATCAGAGCACTGCTACAGAGGTGAGTCTCAGTTTCTGGTTCTTTTGTTTTAAGGTCCACATTGATTATACTAGTTGCAAAGGCTCTCCACTGTTTTGTCTAAAGCATGCTGGGAATGTTCATATTACTATTTTGTAACCCACTGTAATGGCCAGTGAGTTACTTGGGCTTGTGCACATCATCATGAACTTATAACTTCATTTTAGATTCATGATCATGATCATACATTCTTACTTCCATCACCATTAAGCTTGATTTTTTTTATCTTGCTGTAGGTGGAGCCTAAATCAGCCCTAAATTTGCAGTTCTCCTGGGGTTTTAGGAATCCACACCACAAAATCGCACTTCTGTCGATGTGACCTGACTTGATTTTGGGGTTTATAGCAGTCAAAGATTGAATTAGAATTATGTTATCCTTGTTGCTTTTTTTCAATATTTTATTTTAAGATTCAAAGCAACTCCTTGAAGGAAAAATTTCTGACTATCAGAAATAACTTACAGCTATTTGTGTTAGTACAATTTTCTAAGGACTGTGTCACAACAATGTTATTTATGACAAAATGCAAATCATGACACAGGTGTGTGACTGTGATCATGGCAACTCCTGTCAAGAGCATTTGACATTAGAAACAAGCCAATTGGTTTCTGAGAGTTCGTCACATCTGTGCATAGGAGTTAGAGGGAGAGGGGCTTAGGTCATCACCCTACTTTCCAATGCTCTCCTTCTTCAGTAGCAGAAGTGCCTTTCTATTTCCCATTTCTTGGCCTACATCGAAACATGACTGGTACTCAGAAGCCACCTTGATATTTCTTAATGTCCAATACAGCTTTTAGCTTCCTTTCTGAGAGTTAAATCTTTAGGCAAAGTGAACACAAACTTCCTTCCATGCTGTGCTGGACAGAAAAGTCACTGAAATATATTAAATCTACTTCTAATTCTATGGGTGGGGGGACTAACTTTTTATGGAATCACTCACCATCACTTTCTGACGGCTTATTCTCACTGTAGAGGAAGTCACTGTCATTGCTAAGTAAGTCATATATAAGTAAGTTACGCCATATAGCTTGATTATATGTGAATATTTCAAGGCAATGCTCAGATAACAAAGAGACTATATCGAAAAGAAACATTCGGCATAAGGGAACCCATCTGTTTTCTTTTTCCTTGAAGGCTGAATCGTTAATCATTGGAAACCTACTCATCAGAATTCTTTCAGCCACCCAGGAGACTTAGGGTGTCTAATATGGATTTTTGTTGAACTCAGTTCATGATGTTCTCAGCAGATTGGCAAGTCTTTTGGTCTAGCTGATCATCACAATATTGCAGTGTATTTCCAAAAATAGCCCTTAGTGATCACTGCACCAGCAAAGGCCATGATGTACAGTGGCCTGCCTGCAGAACTCTGGTTATCTAACAAAATGCAACACTTTCAAAGGAAACAAAGTGGGATGGGGGTTGAAGCCTAGCCATGAGTATGCCTTACATTTCATTTTAAAACAATATCATTGCATAACTAAGGCCAATTCTTATAAGATTGGAAAATTTATAAACTTGATATCCTGAACCATACCACCTACTCTGATAGTTACCAGGGTTCACATGGACAAACCGTGCACACTCCCTTTTAACTGTACCATTATGTAACAAATAATACTATTGCAGGGATGAATAGCTGATGCTCTAATGCTCTGTCAGGAAATCCCATCTTTGGTGTCATTGGAGTATGTTGTCAGTCTCACCCACTCATGTAAATTATATTCTAGGATGGCTTTACTCCTCTAGCTGTGGCACTCCAGCAGGGACACAACCAGGCAGTGGCCATCCTCTTGGAGAATGACACTAAAGGGAAGGTGAGGCTGCCGGCTCTGCACATTGCGGCTCGGAAAGATGACACCAAGTCTGCCGCCCTCCTGCTTCAGAATGATCATAATGCTGACGTGCAATCCAAGGTAAGAGCTGATGTGTCTGTGGAGAGGTCCCCTCCGACTGCAGTATTCTCCTGGGTGATGACCAAGGACCACTCTCTGCTGATAATGCAGAATTCTGGACAGGAAGACACATAATTCATTTCCATGGGTATTTCAGATGGAAGGGGAGTATCCGTTGGGAGACAGTGACAAAAATTCAGGCTAAATGATTTCTTCAGAAGACCAGTTTCCATGTTGAGACATTTAGTTAGACTTCCTGTTTACTCCATTAATTAGAGAGAGTCAGCAAGAATGACTGTTGTGGGATGGAGCTGGCTTTTCTCACTCTGTCTTGTTGGAATAGCATACTCAGTTGCAGCGAACAGATCTACTGTTTCTTTAATCTTGCATTGTTTAACATCTTCCCTCTTTTTCCCACAAAACACTGCTTCAGATGATGGTGAATAGGACAACAGAGGTACAGTATTGCCATTATACCAACATTTACCTTATTTTTATTTATTTTTAGTTTTTATCCTGTTAAAATAAATGCTCACTAATTTATACTAATGGTTAAGGTTCTATTAGTGGGAAACTGTTAGAGAAAAATCCTGTAATTAAGAAAGATTGATAATTCAAATATATTTGATATAGCATATATTATTAAACCAACTATTTAAATAGTTTAAGTCCAGCATGAAATAAAACACTACATTGCTTATGTTTTAGTGAGTGAGCCTTATTCTGAAACTTTTTCAAAGAGATATGAATTTTTCCTCTTAATGAGAAGGCACAGATTAGAGTGTAGGGAAGCAAAAATTGAGGAGGTTTCTCTGTTATTTAGTAGAAGACTTTTTCTGCTTTTTTCTTTACCACATTGTTTATAATCAATAATGGCTCTGTACATCATGAGCAAAGCAATTGCTTTTTTCCTGTAAGTCTTAAAATGCCTGCCATTAAATCATTTTCCTCACATAAAATAGGTCATTGTAAATAAGGACATTAAGTCCAGAAGCCTCTAGTTTGCGTGTGTTTTCTCTCCTTTGTCACAAAATAAACATTATTGAAAGTATACTATAATAATTAATCTACACTTAAAGCAAGTGATTGTGTATGAAGGTTGACTTGTTTGGGTGGGGTGTGTCTCTAGAATAATTTTTATTCCTCACTGAGCTGGGAACTTGGATAAATTGCAGACCTGTGAGCATTCATGAGCATTCACAGAAAATGTCATATTTCTCAAATCTTTATTAACACATTCATCCGCTGAGATGCAATTTACTTGACTTATTTGCACTCCTTTCTTTTTGTTTGTTCTTTTTTTGTGCATGACTTTGGGGGTGAGGATACTTCAACTCACCTGCTTGGTGAAATTGTTCAGGACTGGAATCATACAAGTTGATCTTAATTACTAATTTTAGTAACTTTAATTTCTTAGGTACTCCTCGTGGAGGGTGTAAACCAGCAGAGAGTTGTACAACAACTCATAGCCTGAGGCATTATGATCATCAAGGCCAATGAAAAAGCATCAATTAATAATTAATGATAAAACATTATACTTGAATAATTGGGAAATTCTTTTCTAAATTGTAACTTGAATAATTGTTGTATAGCGAAAATTTTCTTGGGGAGACACAGCACACATGTCTACGCACTCCAGACAAGAGTCCACAACAAACCAAAGCACAGATACCACCAAAAGTACAGCTTGGTGAACCAATGAGTTTTATAGGGGTTACTTACAAGAATATGGATGAGGGGTGTTAGTGTCTATGAGAAGTACCACAAAACGACCACCAAACACATATGCAACCATCAAGATCATTTAATTTGAAAGCAAAAATACCTGCATGTAAGGGTGGCAAAATGCTGACCCCAAGAGAAGCTTGGCAGGCTCCTTTTAAGTAAGATTAGGGGATTCCAGGGAGGTGAGGTTAGTCTTGAGTGCTGATTGGTGGATTTAAACACAAAGTTTAAGGATTGCTATAGGATTGGTTGGTGGCTGGCTTACTGGTCAGGGTGGGAGAAGCTATCTTTAGCTATTTCAAGCATGCATAAGGTTGTGGGGTGCTTACAGCTTGGTTGCCCATGAGTTGTCTTTCCAAGAACTGCTTGTTCAGATCCAGTAAATGGAAACTGAGGCCCGCTGCCTGGCAAGCTATCAGGAACTTGTCATGGCATTGTTTTGGCTCCTTGTCTCTCTCAAGGGTATACTTAACAGGAGCAGAAATGACTCAAAGACAGCTGCATCACCAAAGCCTACCCCAACATGGGTGACAACTCACAAAACCTGAGAAACTGGAGCATATTGCACAGCCTGCAGGCATCAGAGCAATCAATAGACTGGAGAGTGTCCTTTACAAGTGACTCTGGTCTATACCTCTTCCAGTAAGCTCAGCTGGTTTTTGTGTCTTCCAGGCCTCTGGTTTGGTCTTCTTTGCAGCTTGGTTTATTTGAGAGGGACCCTCATCTTGTATTGCTTACTCTGGCAGGAAGGGACCTAGTGGATCTAGTCATGTTCAGGGACTTCCTGAAGCTTTGTTTTTTTTTTGTTTAAATCCTGCTCTTAAGGAGCTCTCCTGCAGGCTGAAATGTTTCAGTCCCCATGTTACAACAGTAATAGACATATACTCAGAATATGTCTGGGTGACAGGAAATATCAAGGTGAAAATAGAAAAAAGATTTGACATTTTATAAAATAATTATGGGTTGTATACTGATCTCCCCCTTAGTTTTGGCATGAATACACCACCTACATGTAGAGTAAAATGATCTTGATCACAATTGTGGAGACTGAATTCACAGTTGCTATTCCTATTGCTGCTTTACAGTTAAAAATTATTGGCAACTTATGTTGCTGAATTCATCTGCAGCCTTCAATTACCTAAGCCACCTAAATGTTTATCTTAGCATTTTGAACACAGTATCACCAAATCCTATACACAAAGTCAATAAAAACTGGTTGTGGCTTGTAGAATATTTCTTAAAGCAATAGAGTACACATTGAAATCCATTTATAAGTAAAAGAAAATAAGAAATAACCTGCAAACTGCAGAGAGGATGTACTAGCCACTGAATGCTGTTTCCTTTCAAATATTTTAATTAAGTTATGAAAACTATAGAGCATAATGAAAATTACCAGCTCCTTGAGCAACTCAATAAGGAACCAGCTAATATACATCTATTGGGAAAAACAGCAAAAATATCTAACTATATCTTCATCAGAAAATGAAATGATTTCTTCATTTGATTCTCAGATTTTGTTTTTGAAGCATTTGGGAAATGAGGTATCTTTCTGATATCCACATCATTTCCTTAATGTGGTTATTTTAATCATATTTTATTTTAGTGATAAAATTATATTTAGTTCATATTTGAAATTAGATTCAATTGAACCATTTTTATTTCATATTCATACCGATACCAAGTATTTTTCATTAAAAATAGTTTCTTCTCTTGTACAATACATTCTGACTACAGTTTCCCCTCTCTCCACTTCTGCCAATTTTCCCCACTTCTCCTCTCCCATGTTCCCACTTCTGCTCCGTTTCCCTTCAAAAAAGAGCCAGAGACCACAACCTTCAAGAGACAACAACCCAACATGACAAAACAATGTACACTAAGACAAGGCAAATTCCCTCATAACAAGGCTGGGCAAGACAATCTAATAGGAAGAAAAGTTGTTTAATATTGGTTTCTAAATCTTTTTCATGATATGTCACAGTCTATGCAGTTGTGAAAAGGATAGAAAATCACTGTGGATGCTGTAGAATGAACTAGACATTTTTCCTGAGAAATTTTCACAGTCCTGCAGATAAAATGCCAACCAATGCTCTTTTATAAATAAGATTAATCGGTGGGGGAAGATGACTCAGCAGGGATGCACCACTTGCTGTGCAAACATAAGGACCCCCCAGTTCCAGTTTCCTGAGCCCAAGTAAAAAGGCTGGGTGTGCCACGTGCAAATCTATAACCCTTCTTCTAAGAGGGTGGAAATGTGATTGCTCATTCCTACTGCTCGCCAGCTACTCCAAGTTTTGAGAGACCCTGTCACAAGGGAATAAGCCAGAAAGGGCTTGAGGAGGAGACGTAGCACACCTCCTCTGGCACACACATACAACTATTCATACCTCCACCCCCACACATGGAGATAGAAAAAGAAATGAAAACAAAAAGGCTGCTTTTAAAATGTCTGGATGAAAACATCTATTAGTAAATGTTAATCCTGTGTTTGAAGCTTTATGTGGTTTCATCATATTCTGAGTTTCTCTGATAAGCTAAAGATTTCAAGACACATAGCTTAAATAGACAACTCATCTCATAAATTAAAAATGAAATTTCCAGCCAGTGTAGGGTATTTATTTCTCTCTTATAACACTAAGCCATAGAATTGTATTACAGCGTTTCTTACATGAGTTGCGTTGCTCATGTACTTGGCAGTCGGTTACCCAGTAAGTTTTCTGGTTAGTCAGTGGTGGCTTTCCACAGGGTGAGGCCCATCCCTACCCACCATTTCTCCTTTTCTCTAGAGCGGCTTCACCCCTTTGCACATAGCTGCTCATTATGGAAACGTCAATGTGGCGACTCTTCTTCTAAACCGGGGAGCTGCAGTGGACTTCACAGCCAGGGTATGTGGTAAACACGTGTATTTTAAGAAAGTAAATCTTCCATTAAGGTCTTATATTTAACCCTCTTTTACCATCCTAAAGATTCTGTAGTTTTCACTGTCTTAATCACAGGATAGTATCATAACCCAATAAATAAAACAAGACTCTGGAAGCTGGAGAGATGACTCAGGGGTGAGCCTTTTGTTTTTCTGGTGGGTGTGAGTTTGACTCCCACCCTTGTTGAGTTGCTCACCACCTATAGTTCCAGATCCAGGGACTCAGTGTCCTCTTTTGGACCCTGAGGGCAGAACACTCAAACACATAGAAAATAAGTAAGTCTGCATTAGTAGTTGAGGAGGCTACTTTTGGCATGGCATTGACTGCTACTGCTGTATTATAAAATAATGCAAAAAAAAAAAACCATGAATGATCAGCTTCTAGTCAGTAGATGACAGTGATGAAATAGCACACACTCTGTAGGGAGTGTTTCTTAAGTGGATACACAAGTGGATGGTTTAACGAATTGAAAATTTATTCTGATGTCTTCCTAAAATACATAGGAAGACAGCGCATGGAATTATGCATGTAATATTCTGCTTCCATTAGAAAAATTCATTTACATGATAGTATAAAATTCACATATGGAATGGATTTTTTAAGCATGATTCATGTTGATACAGTCTTTTACATATTTGGTAAACTGTGACACACAAAATTTTCAGACACATATACATGCCATAATGATGACACCTGATACCTTATAAGACAAAGTAGTCTTGTGTGCACTATTACAGTTCTTGGAATTCTTTGTACAACCCTTGTGTGGTGGCATATATCTATAATCCTAGGACTCTGCAGATCAGCCAGAAGGAGTTCTAGTTTAAGGCTAACCTATGTTATGCGCAAGTTCTAGGCTAGTCTGAGCTATTGTATTAAAATCCTGTTTGGAAAAGAAATTTTTTGTTCTGAAACTATGATGTACTATTTTCCAGTTATTTTTCTCTGTGAATTATTCTGAGGGGGCTTTAAAGAATAATTACCCCTGATATTAATATGCATATTTTTCCATTTTTAAACATATAAAACTTTGAGATCTCAAACTCTACAGTACATGAGTGTTATAAACATATTTCACTGGGCTCAATATTAGAATTTGAGGCTTAGCTTCTGCCACACAGACGTCCTCCTTCTGTGTCTTATCTTGTTTTACATTCAATGTGAATATTGTATTTTTTTGACCAACATGAATTTTTGTTTAACTTTTCATTTTCTAACAATTAGCATCCCATGGTTTATGGGCTTCTTTATTACTTATGATCAAACCTATTGAACCCTAGATACAATGGGTCACGCAGGTCCCAATCCCTTGGTACTCTTTACTAGGAAGTCACGCCCTCATACTGTGTCATATCTAACCTATTGTTTGGTCTTCCCATGATATAGAATGGAATTACTCCCCTGCACGTAGCTTCTAAAAGAGGAAATACCAACATGGTGAAGCTCCTACTGGATCGAGGTGGTCAGATTGATGCCAAAACTAGGGTGAGTATCTTTGCACTTTGAATTTCCTACAGTTCTTAAGCCCTGCTGTCTTTCATTCCATACATTGCAACACTAGCCAGCAAACACAAGCAGTGTATTTTCAAGGAGATTGCTCTGGGGTTTGATTTGAGTCTCACACAATACTCACAGATTTCAACTAATAAAATGAAATTAATATTTGCTCATAGATGCCCAGAGACACAGACTACTAGCCCCTCGTTGTGATAGTTTTTCTTGCTCAGTTTCTGGGAATAAAGATCAAAGATTGCATATCCACAGTTCTCCTTTGGGTAGTCATCAAGAAGGCAGATTGATTGGCACATTTAAGTCTTGAGACTGTGACTTATGCAAAACTGGTTTCATGCATATTGACAGTTTTTGTGCTCCTTAATTAGTTGTGCTATATTCATTGTCACACTGACAGAAAGTCAGCAGACAGTTGGCAAGGTAAACCTTCATCTCAGTAGAAGTGGAGCCCTTCATTCATTTCAAATTTCTAAAGTGGAATTATATCCTAACATCTTAATGCACATATAGTGAATAAACTATGTTAAAAAGACAAGCTGTCTGATCTCAAATCCTGTTTGTGTCATTCATTAAGCTAGATAGTGTTGGCATTTTCTGATCTCAGAATTTAGCTACCAGTACCCCCTAACTTCATAAGGTTACATGAAGCTTAACTAATAGCTATGTTATTTTCCTTAACAAAGTGGAAATACAGCTCAGTTAGTGCAGTGAATGCCTATCTTGCATAAAGCCCTCAGCTAGATGCCCAGCACCACAAATGAGTATGGTGGTACACACCTGTAGCACACTTAAAATACTAACATCCAACATTCAGAAGGTATAGTCAGACAGATCAGAAGTTTAATTTTATCCTTAGCTAGCCTCAGATGCATGAAATTATCTCTTTTTTAGGGTTTTGTTTGTCTCTCGAGACAGGGTTTCTCTGTGTAACAGTCCTGGTTGTCCTGGAACTCGCTTGGTAGACCTGGTTGGCCTTGAACTGCCTGCCTCTGCCTCCCGAGTGCTGGGATTAAAGGCATGAGCCATCACCACCTGGCTGCATTAAATTATCTTTAAAAAGAAAGAAGAAAGGAAGGAAAAGGTGTAAATCAATTACTTAGCCACTCATATTTTTTGTAATAATGCTGATATTATATGCCCTTTTTGCTCAAACATACATTATACATATATATGTATCTATATAGAGTGTTGTATTGTAATATTGGCTTTCTGGAGTAGATTTGGGTACTAAGAGACTTCACAAGAATTTTGAGTAGTTTTGAAATACAAAATTGAGCCAGGCATAGTCTTGTACACCTGTATTCCCAATATGATTATGTACACCTGTAATCCTAGTACTCTGACAGAAGAGAGTAAAAGGATTGTAATTCTGAGGTCAGCCTGGGCCACAGTGTGAGTTTGAGGTCAGCCTGGATTATGTAGAGAGACCCTGTCTCAACAACAAACAGAAGAACCTCCTACAAAAAACCCTATTTCATTTAGAGATAGAATCTTCTATATATGAGAAGGAATCTTCTATATATGAGAGGAAAATAACATAGCTATGAGTTAAGCCTCATACAACCTTATGAAATCTAAGACTATGGTCATGGAAACAAGGCCCGTGTAACAACAACATCAGGTGACATGCCAGTACAGTTGGGGGAATCTGGATGGGTGCTACATGTAGGTGAAAAACTGCAGGCAATTAATTGCTGTTGGAAGAGGGGCAATAAGCCTTCCCCAGAGACAAGCCCCTGGTAATATCCAATCCCAAGAGGTAAGCCCTCAACACAGACGCACATGAACTATTCCAAACAGATTCAGCAGTGGTGTGTGTGTGTGTGTGTGTGTGTGTGTGTGTGTGTGTGTGTGTGTGTAGCAATAATAAAGACGAGGTCATGAGTGTGAGGGAGTGGTCACAGGAAGAGTTGAAGTGGCAAAAGGGGTGGGCTGAAATATAGCAGGCATTTAGGAAATTGTCAAAAAAAGTCAAGCTAAAAACTCTTTAAAACAAAACAAAAAACCCTCTCAACTAAACAAGCAAGCAAGAAAAAAAAAAAGAAAGAAAGAAAAGAAAAGAAAAGAAAAGAAAAGAAAAGAAAGAAATCCCTGGTAAATTATGTGTGAACAACAAAGTCTATTGAAAAGGGTAGATAGAACATGTATTTGCTCCATGCATTTTTACATTTTAGGACTCCATATTCTCCAGACTAAACAGTAAGGGTCAAATCCAGGCCACTTACCCGCCTTGAAGCTAGCAATTGTTTAGCTTTTAGAATCTGTACCAGTCGAACACTACAAGTTGTTTTCTTTCATTAGCTCCAGAAATGGTGCTGAAACCAACCATAACAAACAAGCAAAACCCCCACCTCATTTCTCTTATAACACTGTTCCAGGGCAGCAGTATCATGCCATATGGGAGTTTGGGAATTGTTTGTCTGTCTGTCCAGAGTGTTGTACCTTTTCCTTGTGTAGTTTTGCCTGGCTTCAACCTTTGCCTTGTAACCCGGGACCTTCTCCTGCTGTGATGTGGGTAGGAAACTGGGGGCAATCTGAGAACCTGAGGATGCTCAGGCTTTGTCTGCTGCCTGCATTGCTGTCATTATTCTTCCCTGTTTTTAAAGCTTAGTGCAATAACTTTTAACAATCTTGGCTGGTGTCTTACGGTTGTTCACTGCTTTTGTTAACGCTGTTCTGGAGCATGTATTCATTAGTGAGCAATTGATTTTGCTTGTATTTGTCACTATAGTAGTTCTTGATTTCTTCAAAGATGTTCTTGTCTTCATGGGTCACATGCATAGCACATACAAACACTAATAGCATTGTTTTCAAAAATGAAAGCATACTCAGAAATAGAGAGATATGGACTCTTACACTTGTCTTGCCTTTAACTAATTGTTCTTAGCGAAGTTATCAAGTGGAAGCATTGGGAAAGGAATTCAGGGCCACATTCTGTGTTCCTGTGTAGCCTTTGGATAGAGAAAGTAAATTGAATTTTAATCAAGCATTAAGATGCAAAGAGGAGATTCTTTAGTTCTGTGTAGAGTGTGGACATTCTGTTCTTTCATCCCCTCCACAGTGCTCTGAGTTCCTTCTTGTACCACGAATTCAGGAGACCCAACACAGCACAAGCCAGATCAGCTCTCCATCTTTCCATAAAAAGTCAGATGCTGGTGGAATTGCTCAGTAAAAGAACACTTGCCCAGCATATCTGAGTCCACCCACACTTGATGCTCAGTACTGTGGACTGTGGAGAGGGTGGAAGAGAGAGCAGGTGTGGGAAAGAGTCAGGGACAGACACACACACACACACACACACACACACACACACACACACACACACACACACACACACACACACGGCAGAGGAAGGGATGACCACTGGTACTCGAGGGATATTGTATGCTGGTGTATGCTAGTTAACAATAGGTTCTTTAAAAACAAGGTAAAATGAAATGGCTTGGTTTGTAGATTTTCCCCTTGCTGACATCCACAGTATAAATATTCTCTTCATTATCTGCTGAGAGATGCTAATATGGTGTTGTTGTAGGCAGAACTGGCATGGCTGTGAAAGTGAACCATGGGTGACTTTTTGTGGGCTGGCTTCATGCAGCACACGTAGCATGGTGGACAGTGTTGGCTGCTAGAAACCTTTCCACTTGGGAGCTAAGCATGCCTCGTGTCTAAGCAGCACTGGATTACAGCTTTGTTGGAGCCTCATACCCTGGCCACAGCTAAAAGTGTCATGGTTCTCTTACCAGCTGTAAGGTGAAGCTTGAACTCAAGAATTGTGACCTGGGGTTGAGAGACCCACTCTGGAACTTCAATACTTGATTACTAAGATAATGGATTTGAATTTGTTTTCTGGTCTCTTAAAGTATATTTGAAATAGAAAATGCTTAATTTTTTGGTTATTATGATATGATAGAAGGGTTTCTATATACATAATTTTAAAATCTTAGGTATCATTTTCAGTTACTTCTAGCAATCAAGATATTCACAAATCATCAGAATATAATGCATTCTGTATGGAATTCTCCCTCGTCTGCTCATTCCTTTTCCACATGTTTGAAGTTTCTATTATCTAAAGAAGAGCAAAATTTACAGAGGTTATGTTTGAATAAAAAATGAATCTGTGCCTTGGTTCCTCCCCACTGTCACTTCTCTTTGGCAACCATTGAGGCATTTGGCATCTTGGAAACCTCATCATTGGCAGGCGTTAGTATGAAAATCTGAGACATTTTAATCAGAGCCCTTTGTTAATGTCTAAAGCTCCTCACTTTAATGTTCAACTATAAATTTTACAGCTAGTTAAAGTAAGTCTATTAATTTGGGTTTTATTAAGGTCATTACTCTTTCCTGTTTCAAAACTTATTCATTATTTAAATGTAGAGCTACCCAATAGGAGGACTATATTTAAAATATTAAACCACATTTCAATGCCAACAATAAAAGTATGCAAAAACACTAAGGGATGTTGAGTAAAACACAACACAAAGAGAAAAAGGAACCCCCCTTTCTACTTAATATAAGAGGTAATCAGAGAAGTGGCAATAGCTACTAGCCATCATATGTGTTGGATACTCTAGGCACCTTGCTAAATGCACTAGAAATATCATCTTATTTTCTCTTCCCAATAACTTAGGAAGCATATGATTTTCCTGAGAAATATGAAGGTCTTCATTTGAGAAATGGATTGCTAAAAGGGTGAAACTTGTTTTGGCACAATTATGTAACTTGAGCTAGGAATGCAGCACTTTTATAATAACAATCTGATTTCAGCATCCATTACAGGAAAAATAGCACTCAGAGAGTGAGGAAATGAAAAGATAAGGGAATCAAGGGAATCCAAAGCACTTCTGAGCTGCCAGATAGATAGGTGATGCCTCTCTTGTGTTAACCTAGTAGACTTGGCCAAATTTCTCACAGTAGAGAGGCCAGTATGTCTGTCTGTCTGTCTGTCTGTCTGTCTGTCTGTCTGTCTGTCTGCCTGTCTGTCTGTCTGATTTTAGTGAAGAAGGAAAGGCACATGGAGAAGGGAACTTTGGATGGTAGTGAAATTTAGCTTTCAAAGTATAACTTAGAGGAATATAAAACCCCAACAAGAATTGGCAGTAATTTGATGGTGTGCTTTGTAGTAAAGATTCAAATTCCAGCCAGGCTGAGCTTGTCAGACAATGAATTTAGCATCAGTAGTCCCTGGTCTTTCATAAGGGCAGGTGCATTGCCTCATTAACCATGAGACTGAGAACTTGGTCCTCACTCATTCTTTGATGCTCTTGCGGGTATGCCAGAAGTTCTCCACAAAGTTCCTACTGTGTGGAAGGTATTTTTGTGGCTTTACCATGATTACAGAGAGAGTATTTCAGGCAGTTCATGCAAAATGATGTATCTCCCTTTACTTGGAGCCATGTAAGCCAGCATGTCTCATCTTGTCATTTTCTCAAGGCTGTAGGACAGATGATAGGTCCTCTCTGTGCATAGTGTGGAGCCTCACCTCATAGAGAATGGTCAAAGGCTTTTGATCTTCTTCTGTTCTCACTGTGTCTAGGGCACAGAGTCCTCTGATATCTGACTGACATTCCTCAAACTAAAGAAAGATGAAGTTCCACCAAGCATGCATTTGAGAAACCAGGCTATGTCATTTACTACACAGCTTATACTACTACTACTACTACTACAGGGTGCTTGTATCAAGACAGAAAATCATTATCATTTTCCTCACCACAATCTCTCTTTCTGTTCCTGCTGGGAAATCTTGAAAATAATTTGGCAGCCCTCAACAGCTGTGGCTAAATGCTTTCTTTAAAATGTTGTCTTTTCATGCTAATTCTAACACTCCGAAACTGCAACATTGGTTTTAATTCTTCAGTGGCTAATAAGATGCAATAAAGCAAAGAGTCATTATTACTCAAAATCCTAATCAAAAATAAGTGGGACACTCAAATTTAATTAGGTAATCAGAAGTCTTAAAGAGTCTGTATTTGGGGCTGGGGAGACAGCTCCTTTGGTAAAGTGCTTGCTACAAAACCTCAAGACCTGAGTTTGATTGTCACAACTCAAAGGACAAAGTCAGGTATGGTGGCAGCACTGATAGTCTCCTTTCATTTTAACTAGCTATAAAATTCATAGTTTTAGTTGTATTTGTTACTAATGAATTTCATCTTTGAAATAGTTGTATGATTTTTGTTAAATGCTGAAAATTCTTAAAAGAGTATGAAAAGTTCAGGGCACCACAAGATACTTTTGGAAAATATGAGAAAGTAGTTACTATTCATAAAAGAATATTCTTGGACAAATTAGAGAAAGAAGAAGTTTTAAATCAAAATGATGCAAAGGAAAGCTAAAATCAAAGGGCATAACAGTACAACCACAGCTTTGGCTCCAAGTAAGTAGGATGATACAACCGTCAATGTGCTCTGTGCCTTTTCATCTGGGTTTGCAAACATTTGACCAGAAGTCAGCCTGTTCTAATCCAGTCAGTCCACCTGTATCAGGACAGAGTTGGGGGGAGCCAAAGTTTTCCCTTCCTAGTTCTGTATGTCATAATCCTTTCTCTTTTCTTTCTTTCATTCACCCTTTTCTCTTCCTCTTCCTCCTTCCCCTTCCCTCCCTCTGTGTGTATGTGTTGTGTGCATGTGTTAGGCAAGTACTGCCATTTTGTTGTGATTTTATTAGGTCACCAGAGCCTCTCTCCTGTCAGTGGCAATAGACATAATATTGTTTGTAAATGAGTGACAACTCAGATTTATTATCTTAATTCTCTTGTCAGGATGGGTTGACTCCACTTCACTGTGCTGCACGAAGTGGGCATGACCAAGTGGTGGCGCTGCTGCTGGAACGGGGTGCTCCCTTGCTGGCAAGGACCAAGGTGAGTCATTATGAGTAAGACGGCATCCAAGGACACTTAAGGCATTTTCTATAATCTCTCCTCTTAAAACTAAAGCACCAGTTAAAGTTTTTTACTTATTCTATATGCTAGAAATAAGAAATAATACCAAACTTGCAAAACTATTAAAATGAGCAAATGCATGCATGAAGATATGCTAGATGAATACCTCTAGGTTCCTCCTGTCTTTTAAAGCTATTTTTATTGTAGATTAAAACTTGACTAACCATATTGTATCAGAATAAGAATATTAGCTGGGTGTTGGTGGCACATGCCTTTAAACCCAGCACTCGGGAGGCAGAGGCAGGCAGATCTCTGTGAGTTCGAGGCCAGCCTGGTCTACAAGAGCTAGTTCCAGGACAGCCTCCAAAACCACAGAGAAACCCTGACTAGAAAAACCAAAACAAAAAGAATAAGAAAATTAGATATATTAATATATATGAGACAATTACATTGCATGAGCTAACATATTATATGACTTTCTAAGATGACTCTATGAAACATGTGAACACTAGTAGATCAAGCTTTGAACATATTTAATCTTTTTCTTTTTCATAATAATAGTTAGAATAATTAGTTAATAGTAGAGTTGATTGGCTATATTAGGGACTTATAAAGGTGATAGGAACAGCATACCTTAAGATTAGCCACCTATAAAGAACCACAAAGCAAGCTAAATCAAGCATTCTGTTCTGTATGGCATTATACACTGAACTTTTTTCCCCTCACTTTAAGTGTTCAAGCAAGAAAACCCATTTACATGTGAATAAAAACCACACAGTAAATGAATTGTTTGGAGGTTTTCATTGTTGATATCTGTACACTTACTGTTGCTTGTTTCTCTAATGTTTATCAGAAAATACTATGAAACATAAGTTGACATTTAATCACCCAGCATTATTTAATGGGATATGAAACAATTTTTAGATCCTTAAATATAACAAAAATTCTGATGTGAACCTCTTACATTTTTCTCCAGATTCCACTCCAGTCCCACACCTTAATAATGCTGGTATTCCCTAATGTTAGAAATAGGGCAAGATGAAGAAAACCAAGACACTGGCCTCTCATAAAGTACACACACACACACACACACACACACACACCTGCAGCATCCACAACCGACTCCACTATTAAGTAATAGTGATTGTTCTCATTATTATTACCCCAAAGAGAAAAAGATTAGAGAAGCTCAAAGCTTTATCTTCCAATGTTAATGGTATTGCCTTGATAGATAATTTTGTACATCATAAATATTGAATTGGTGTTTTGAAACAGTTTCTCTGTATAGCCCTGGCCATCCTTAAACTTCCTCTGTAGACTGGTTTGTCCTCCAACTCAGAAATCAGCCTGCCTTTGCCTCCTAAGATTAAAGGCATGTGCCGAGATTAAAGGCATGTGCCTTCATGCCTGGCTCAATTTCTTTTTTAATTGATAATTTCATTGATATCATTTGGAGCGAACCAGTACACACACTTAACATATATAGAGAACTCAGTCATTCTCTAAGATATGTTCCACCAGCCATTAAAAAAAAAAAAAAAAAACTAGCTTCGTACAAGAAATACATAAAGTGAAGTAAGCTATCTGCATTGTTTTCATTATCATTCTGTACTATGAATGTTGCAAAAACATATTTTAAAATATGCAACACTTTAGACTGGGTTAGGCAGAGGTAATGGTGGAGAGCTTGTTGAGGAAGTAGAGTGCAATTTAAACGGAAACAAAATTTCAGTCCAATCATGTTACACCCAAAATTTTAAAATACTTATAAAATTGAGGCCTACATGGTCTTCCAAGAAATTTTCAAGTGACCTTTACCCTTTGGTTAAAATAGATTCATAACCAGCAAGAGTATGGATGATCAAAGTGTGATTTTTGAGATGACTTTCCTGTCTAATCAGGAGTCATTTAAATTTAAGGGTTCAGCATAGAGTGTTGGTAACCGCATGGTGACACCCCTTGAGTCCCACATCCATCTATGTCATGTATGGAGAAAATACAATGTGCCAGGCACTGTTCTGGTTACCCAGGAACTAGCAAGATGAATACTAAACAGAAAGTATCATGAAGAAACTTAGAATCTCCAGGGCAGGAGAGACAGGAGAAGATTCTGAAAAGCAGAGCTCTGTGAGGGTAATGGACTTGGAGCAGATGACCTGACGGGGTTGGAGTAGGACCATGCCACTAGCACATGCGTGGCATTGTGTCCCCACTACAGCTCTCAGTTTTGAGTTACCCAGTCTTCCTCCTCAAAGCAACTTCTCCTCATTCTTTGAAAGCTATAGCTCTCAGCAAAATGAATCTTCACCATAATCCATGATTATGAATTCTCAACTGTACTTACTGACTGTAAGGTCTGTGTAGTTCCTGTCTCTAACCTCACATTCTCCAACCACCCCTCCTAGGTCTCAGCTCGCTCACTCTGAGTCTCTAATCCCAGGCAGTTGTACTGTTTCCATCTTCACCCTGGGCCCTTACCTCTGAACAATGAAGTTCCATTTCCATCACTCCCTTGAATAACTCCCTACAGCCTCTGGTGACTAAGTCCATGTCACATTCTTGTACCTGAGTGTGGCCCCAATCACGAAGTCCCTTCAGACTCATTATCACTAACCTTAGTTTAGCCCAGTGTATTGGCTGACAAATTACAGTGCAATTTCCATAGTGACTCATCTTGCTCCCTGCTATCTAACCAAGCGACAATTCTTCTCTATATTGCTTAGACATCTCTTTTTTCTTCATACAACACTGAGAAAAACTGAAGCAAGCAGGAGACAATGTCCACAAACTCCCACTTTCACAGCTATCTAGGTGCATGAATCAGAGCCCGTGGAGCCCGTGTTCTATCCTATTTCTATCACCTGGCACAGCTTCCCAGTCCTTCCTTTTCCAAACGCTTTTCTCATTTGCCTTCTAGGACACGACATTTCTTTGGATTCCTTCTGCATCTCCAGCATCTGCTCCCCAGTCTCTGTGACTATTTCCTCTTTATCTCCCTGTTCTCTGGATGTTACCAATTCTGTGTTAGAGGCCACATTTTGTGTTGGCTCTGTCTCTCCTATTCACGTCCTCTGAAGTTCATCTTTAAACAGTACCTGTACTCTGCTAACACCCATGTGGATATTTCTAGAATTCTACATGTTCATGACAGCTTCTCTTGACTTCTTGGATATTTACTGGGCAGTTCAAAACAAGGTTGTGATACATTGCCTACCCCTAAATATAGCCTTCTCTGAATTTTGTATATTCATTCATGGGCATCTCATTCTTTAAATTTCTCAGATACCTCATACTATGCTGGGCTCCTCCTTTTCTCACTCCAGATTCTGTTACTTTTTCCTTCTATATACATCACTAAATCAGAAATTGTTGAACAGCCTCATTGCCACCATGCGTTGCACTTGGATGGTTGCAAGAGGCCCCTGTTTTCAGTTCTTTTTTCTGCAACCCAGCTATGCTGAACATATTACCCAAGGCAAATCCTGTTGTCTCAGCCCTTCCAACCACGCCTGACCTCTCTCACAAAGTCTCTTATGCCGCTGAACTCCTCTCCTTATTCACCCTCCCAATCTACTTACCTGATGACACATTTGCTTCCTTACTGTTGAGGTCTTCCTTACTATTGAGGTCTTTCAAGTGTGGTCCCAACATAAAGTGCTTGCATTTGTTTTTCTTCTGTCTTATAGAGTATGCACACGACTCTTTCTCCAAATCCTCAGGTATATAGTAATCTTGGATAGCATCTGTTGTCTCTTAGAGATTGTATAACACAACTCCAGGCACGCCTGGCTTTCACAGTCTACATTGAAAAGTTGGGTGTTATTGTAACGAGTCTGACTTTAAATGTGACTTGGTTTTTCTCCCATGAAGTTTTTTAATATCCTTCCTTTGTTCTGAACATTTAGTGCCTTAATTATTATGTGTCACGAGCAGTTTCTTTTCTTGTTCTGTCTGTTTGGTATTCTATATGCTTCTTGTACCTTGATAGGCATATCTTTCTTTAGACTGGAGAAATTTTTTTCTATCATCTTATTAAAATATTTTCTATGCCTTTGTCCTGGTTTTCTTCTTATTCCTACATATGTATTATTTATTTATGGGTTTGGTCTTTTCATGGTGTCCCAGATTTCCTGGGTGGGTTTTTTTTTTTTTTTGATCTCACATCTTCTTGGACTGAGATATCCATTTCTTCTACCTTGGCTTCAAGATCTGGAATTCTTAGGGCTGAAGAGTTGGTTCAGAGGTTAAGAACACTGGCTGATCTTCAGAGGTCCTGAATTCTCAGCAACCACACATTGGCTCACAACTATCTATAATGAGATCTTGTGCCCACTACTGGTGTGCAGGCATACATGCAGTCAGAACACTCTATACAAAATAAATAAATAAATCTTTAATAAAAGGTTTTAAAACAAGATCTGGAATTCTCGTTTTCATGGCTTGTAATTTCTGGTGGGGCTTATCTCTGAGGTTTTTGTTTGATATCCTCAAGTTTTCATTTCCAGTTTTATTTCAGTTTGGATTTTCTCTAGTGATTTTATTTTTATTTCTTGAGATGTTTTCATTATTTCATTCAACTGTTTGTGTTTTCAGGGTCTTCATTAAGGCACTTATTCATATATCTTTAAGGTCTTTGAATATATTCCTAATTGTTATTTTGAAGTCCTTGTGCTTCAGTTAAATTACATTTTTTGGGGGGGGATTATTGCTTTTAGAGGGGGTTGTTGTCTTGGTCGTTAATGTTTGTGTTTTTTTGCTGGGATCTAGTCATCTGGTGTAATGATGTTTAAGTTGTTTCTTGGTGTAGATATCTGGTCTTATCTTTGTTGGCTGCATGTTGTGTTTATTAGTTCCTGTTGCCTACTCTGTATCCTAGGCAAGTGTGGTGTGCATGGGGTCCTTGGTAAAGACTGTTTCTGCAGGTTGGTGAGTGACACAAAGGAGTGGAGATTACTAGGAAGAAAGGCTGAGAGGAGCAGCAGGAAAATACTAGAGGGACCTGTGTCCCAGGGAGTAGAGGCAGGTTTGGATGAGGGGCTTCTGCAGGAATAAGTAATTCAGGAGAGTCCTGAAGTGGAAGACAAGAAGGATAGTGAAAATCGCCTGTTACTTGGCGTAGTGTAGCCACTGGTGGTCCCTAGTAGGAAGTGTTTCTGAGGGTGGTGGCTAAAAGGAAATGGAGATATTTTAGAAGAGAAGGATGAAAAGGACAGTTGGAAATTACTGGGGGACCCTGGGTTAAACAAAGATTGAAATGGTGACTAATTTTACACATAACCTTCAAATGGATAAAGCAGCATCAGTGAATGACAGAAATTTCAGATGAGAATTTACCACTCCAGTCTGAACATTGTCAATGGCCATGTTGTTTTTTCTGTACCTGGACATTATCTTCCCCTCCAGTGCATACTTTCTTATCAACCTGCTCTTGTTTTCAAAGTCCATTTAACATATTTCTAAATATCAAAGCAACAATTCTTAATGCAGTTCATTTCAGAAACAAATAACATCATTTTTAATTCCCTTGAACTCTTCCACCCGAAAACAACCACAATTAGGATTTTCATATATTAGGTTGTGGCTGTTTCTCATTCTTGAAGTTGCCTTTCCTGATGAGAATATTGGGCTGTGAGCCTTTTTTTGTAATTTTTTGCATACATGATTTCTACTTCTTTGAATCGATATCATGGTTACCAAAATAGCTTTTTTTTTTTTTTTTTTTTATCAACGAACTATATTTGATGGTACCTGTGTGGCTAGTTAGCACAAACAATATTCCAATTTCTTCCTAAAATTTTGTGAGTACTTCCTTGAAGTTTATTTGGCTACCCTTAAAAAAGGGGGTGGTGGTTGGAGATTCGACAAGATGGCTCAGCAGGCTATAAAGCACCTATCAAGCAAAACTTCTAGAACCTATGTAAAGGTGGAAGGAGAGAACCAACTCCACAAAATAGGGAGTTGTTTTTAACTTAGACTGACCATGAAGAATGGCTTACTCTATCTTTTAAGTTTTACTATTGATTGCCTTCAGAGTTAAGGTGAAAGCTGTTTGTGTCTATATTAGTAATCAGAAATCTAGGCTGTCCTCAAGTTTGAGAGCCATGAGGTCATTGATATATGACCTGCACTGTTTTCCTGTTCTTCTAGCACTTACCTGTCTCTTTCCTCCTACTTTAAGGTAAGTCTTGTATTACTATTGGAAAAAAGCATCTCAGAATTTTTCTGAAGCCTGAACCTAAGACATGGTGAATTTTTTCCTATCTGCTTCACCCATGAACACACTTTTCCCTCCTTTACCCAAGTCCTTCTCTGATTATGGGAAAAGAAATGCAAGTAGAGAGATAATCTAATGGAGATTGCTATGTGTAGTATTAGATACAAATGATTTATGCATGCGCCAGCATTTCTATATATCTAATACTATTCTCATAATTTTTAAAACTCAAGTTGAATTGACACTATGAAAAACATGTAATGTCTTTTGCTAAAGATTCTTATGGTTATAAAATTAAATATACCCTTTCCTTCTCTATTTACTTAACATAATCTGTTCTGCATCTGGATATTAAGGAAGAGTTATTTCTCCTGCCTCCAGCTGTGTTGCCGATAAAGATTAACTTTATTAGGGCCCCAAACATGAGAGTAATAAAAAAAAACATGGACTTGGTTTTTCTTTGTTTTGGTGTGCAGAATGGGCTGTCTCCTCTTCACATGGCTGCACAGGGGGACCATGTGGAATGTGTGAAGCACCTGCTACAGCACAAGGCACCTGTAGATGATGTCACCCTGGATTACCTGACTGCCCTTCATGTTGCTGCACATTGTGGTCACTACCGTGTCACCAAACTCCTTCTGGACAAGAGAGCCAACCCGAATGCGAGAGCCCTGGTAAACCTGGCCCAATCCACATTCACCAAATACAGCCTGAGAAAGGAAAATCACATTGATTGGCCAATGGCACATGCACCCATGCATGTTTATAAATCCACACTTAATAGCTGCCAAGCTTGTCACCCCGTGAAAGCTGACAGCCTAATTCATGCTTCCATAGTTTCCTAAGTGGTAGTGAACATGAGCAGATTTAGGAGAACACCAGATTATTATTTCTGAAACCTGTGAGTTACAAACAGTAGGAAACTCTGGGATGGTGAGTGTTTTAAAATAGAAGCTAGATGTTATAAAATAAGAAATAACAGGATGTGGTGGTGCATTCCTTAAATCCCAGCACTCAGGAGGCAAAGGCAGGCTGATCTCTGAATTCGAGGCCAACCTGGTCTAGAGAGCTAGTTCCAGGACAGCCAGGTCTAAAGAGAGAAACCCTGTCTCAGAGGGAAAAAGAAATAACAAAATCAATTCTAGGCACTTCAAAATACTAGCTGGATTTAGGACACAGGTATGAAAAGTTTCATCTTTATGAATCTCCTAGGGAAAACAAAGATTTAAAAATGGTGAATATATTTGACTCTTTAAGAAGGTCTAAGACAGAAGCTTTTGAGAGTTCACTTGGATATTTTCTTTATGGACTGACTACATAACCATGGGCTTGGTGATTCTCAGTGTATTACTGCCCTGCAAAACATTTTGAAGAAAGCATTCCATGGCCTGCTCAAGAGAAAATGTAGGAAGCCATCTCCACAGTAGCTTTGTGTCTCCCATGGTCTAATAATATGGAACAAATCTTTCTTGCTTCACTTATAGACTAACCAATTAGTATGTTGGGCAGGTACTAATTTATGCCATTCATTTTCTAATTCTCACTTTAAGATCACATTGCTTTGTTTTCCTATATGTTTACATGATTTATGTCAACTAAAATTCACTTCAGTTTTGGGAGTCTCTTGTTAAAATGATTAAATATTGGGCTAGGGTAGTAGCTGAATTGGTAGAATACTGGCCTAACATCTATGAGATCCTAGGTTTGATCTCCAGCACCACACAGATGACACATGATGGCACATGCCTATAATCTTAGCTTTCAGGAGGTAGCGGTAGGAGGTCATCCTATGGTGCCAGCCTGGGATAAATGAGCTCACACTATCTCAAAAGTCAATCAACCATTTGATCAATAAGTAAAGTAATAAATAAATTAAATTATTAAATATTGAGCATACTAATTTATTTGAAAAATTTCGGTGGAATCCATCTATTACTATTTACTTAGAAAATGATTAAACTTCCAGGGTCATGTTCAAATATGTGAAGAACTGAATTTTCTCATAAGAAGTTGAAAACACTTTTCTTTAGATAGTGAAGAACCAGTTTGTAATCTACGACAGGTGATTAGTTGCATGCATTTTAAAGCCACATGTACTTGTTACTACTTATCTCTGGCTTGTGACATAGTTTATAAACAGGGAACACGACTCAACAAATTAGGTCCACCACTCCACTAAAAAGGATACATTGTCACTGACTAAATGAAACCATGTTTTCCTGAGAACTGGTAACATACCAAAATATCAAATGACAGTCAGTCCCCACTGGGACATTTGAAACTGTTAATTGACAAGTTAGAGATCACTCTGTAAAAGAACAATTATTCAAATAAAAAGACAACAGATATAAAACATAACAATTTAGCATGGGGCTAGGTAAATTTTTATGTGATTTCTCCAATTCCTGAATAGTAACCTAGATTACCTTCCAGAAGCCCCACTTAACTTTAGCTCTCAGAGGTGTCATCTGTCAGGCATCCCAGAAATTCACCATATCTTTCTTGAAAATATTCAGGGATGCAATCATTTCCACCTAAAATAAAATATATCTGGGAAGTTAATTTTTTTATAAAACCAAATATATCTGATTGGTACACATGTTTTAATATAAAACTTAACTTCTTTTATAAATACTGTCAGCCAAATGATTTCTGCTAATTTGAAACTCTCCCTAAGAAAATAATAGCAAAGCTGAAACACTTTTTATAAAGCCATCATATTGCTATTGCTAGCTTTTTGAAGTAGATGAACGATTCTTATGCTCTGAGAAACTGGCCCTCCCTCATCAAAATGTACCTCTGCTCACTCCATCTTTTTCTCCATCACCTGACCGGTCAAGACAGCCTAAAACACTTTAGCCCATCTAATACATAATTGCCCTCCATTTTTTTTCTCCCCTGAAAAGTAAGCTCACATACCTTCCTCTGCTTTTGTCTTCTCTGTATGCACTCACAATGACAGAAGCAAAATTCGCTTCCCAAAAGCACACACACCCCACCACTTCTCATCCCAAATTTCCACCTCTATAGGGTCGGAAGAGACGGTGACATTATGTGACGATGCAACATTATCGCCTGTGATGTGCCAGCATGGAGCTGTGTGAGACCTGTTTCTGCATGTTTTCAACTAACTCGATTGTCTTTTGCACAGAATGGTTTTACTCCACTGCACATTGCCTGCAAGAAAAACCGCATCAAAGTCATGGAACTGCTGGTGAAATATGGGGCTTCAATCCAAGCTATAACAGAGGTAGAAAAGTGTTTCAGCTTCTCACCAAACATTTCCTCTTATGCCTCCCTCTTCCTCTCATCCATCTTCTGTCCTTTTCGCTTGTCTTATTTATCTGAAGAAGCCCCAAAGCCCACGGTGCAGAGGAGTAAAACTACTGTTGCTTTGTTTCGCAGTCTGGCCTCACACCAATACATGTGGCTGCTTTCATGGGCCACTTGAACATTGTCCTCCTTCTGCTGCAGAACGGAGCCTCTCCAGATGTCACTAACATTGTGAGTATGGCTTGGGTCAGAATAACCACAGGGAGAAAGAGTGAGAGAATCAGAGTGGGCGTGTGTGGGCTTGTATGTGTGTGTCATCAGAGCGCCAAGAAGGGCCTCTGAAATAACGTTTTGTGATGTAACGTTTGGAACTTTGCTGAATGCAGAATCAGGTGTTAGAAAACAAACGGAAGGTAGGGATCCACACAGCTTAGGCTTCCTGGTGCGGATGGATGAAACATTCATCTAATGCATGTAGTAAAACAGGGTGTGTTTTTAAAACTCCCCGAGGCTGTGTGGTCATACACATCTGCAGTCCCTAGCTGTTGGGAAACTAAGGCAGGTGACTTGTGAGTCTGAGTCAGCCTTCGGTGTGCTTCAGAGAAACACACACCTTTGAAAGTGAATGAACGATGGATGGCAAAATAGTTTTCAGGGCTCACCCTAGTTTGCTTGAATGCATTGTATTCCAGGTAATTTCCATTAAAATGAGCTCCATAATCAATGTTGGCAAAGACTAACCAGATATTGGCCTCAGTGAGGGTGATTGTTTGTGATATCAAAGTATCCTCTATTCTACATTACATTTGCCATGTCCTACTGAGTTTAACTTCCATCTTGTTTATATGTGCAGTGGAGTTTTCTCGAGCCCGAAGTAGTTATCAACAATATTATGAGATGAATGCTGGTCTCTGGGCACCTTTCTTTCTGCCATTAAGTACTGGGTGTTCCAGAATTCTGTCTGGCCTAAACTAGTATTTTCAGCTGATTCATGTGTTTCTCTCATTGTCTTGAACTACCCTTTACAATCTTTCACTGTTTCATTGCAAATAATGATGCAAATTTTCCCCAGGGAAGGAGAACCCACTATATGTGTTTATTCAGATAGTAGACACTCCTGGGACCACAGGGGGATTGAATTTTTTTAAATATTTCGCCCTACATAAACATTAATGGTCATTTATTAAAGTGCTCATACTTGTAGCTGTTGAGTGTATCATGTGCTAATTTGGGGATTAGCTTTCCCCGTTTAAGTTGTGAAGCAGAATGCCAAGGTGCTCTTTCACCTGTGCCCTTCAGACATTCTCATTTCTCTGCTCTTTATGTAGTGTCTGAAGGCTCTGGTGCTGGGACAGAGTCCATAGGGGAAGCCAATTTATTTGATACACTCTTCATATTATTCAAAAGTGAGAGCATAAAACCATTAAAGAATTTCAGGTCTGTATTTAGGTTTCCTTAGTCACAGCATATTGGCCTTAATGTAACATTGCATGAGAATTTTTAATCACCAAGTATGGGAGCCATTTCCTAGTGTGCCAACTTGAGTTTAAACTTTTTTTCTTTTTTGAATGCCTAAAGAAGTCATGGGGCCAGAGAGATGGCACAGTCATTAAAGTGAGTGCCATGTAAGTATGAGGCTCTGAGTTCCATCCCTGTCACTCACTGTAAAAAGTACTGGGTGTTTCTGCAATCCCAGTGCTGGCTTTGGAGACAGAAAAGAGGACCCCTGGGGATTATGACTAGCTAGTCTAGCCAAACTGATGGGCTTCAGGTTGCTGAGAGATCCTACTTCAAAAAAATAGATGGAGAGCAATTGAGGAAGTCATCTGAATCCCTGCCTTATAAACACACACACACACACACACACACACACAGAGAGAGAGAGAGAGAGAGAGAGAGAGAGAGAGAGAGAGAGAGAAGGATTCATTGTTTTACTTATTAATCTTTTGCTATCATAAACTCTTATCAAAAGATTAACAGAGACAGATCAGTCATAGGAATTATTTACTCAATATCCAGATTCTCCCCTTTTTATATTATATGACATGGATTTATTAACTCCTACAATTTTTAAATTTTTGTTTAATTTTATTTTGTCTTAACAAAAAACAAACAAAAGAAGAAATTGAACCTGAATATTCTTGCACACAGGACAGTGATTTCAAGAAAAGTACTCCTGTGTGCTGACCCACTAATGCTATTTTCTTTTTATTCTCCCCTATATTTTACCACTTTCCTCATTTGCCTCACAACACCCACAGGAGTTAAAGAAGTAATAGTGATATGTTAAAATATATCATCATATTACCACAATGATATATGCAATTATATTAAATGGGGAGCTTAGCTGAAATTTCTTTTTCTCTTTCCTTTTTGGTTTTTAAAGGCAGAGTTTCTCTATGTAACCCTGGCTGTCTTGAAACTCACTCTGTAGACCAGGCTAGCCTTGAACTCAGAGATATACTTGTCTCTGACCCCTGAGTGCTGGGATTAAAGTTCTGCTCCACCACACCCAGCTGAAATTTCATGTAGTAGAGACCTTTGAAAATCCTTCAAAAAATAATCCACAAACTACCACTTAAGTGATCAATTCCAAAATTTTGTTGCTTCCTTAGCTGTTGTGTGGTCTCAGAAGGGACATGGAGAGATTTAGACCTGCACATAGATTTCTTGTATTCCAATCCTTTCAGGCTTTGGACAAATCTTAGATTTGGCAATGTCTGTGCTAGTCTTTAGCTCCCACATGGCAGTTGTCCTAAATTTCTTCATTGGTTTCATCTGTTTGTCTTTAAATTGTTTCCCTGCAGCCCCCTCCAAACAAGCACTTGGGAACTCCAGTCAACCCACCCCTTCTTAGCAGGATCCTTGGATGTTTTTTGTTTGTTCATTTTATTTTTAAAGCTATATCCTTCAGATAGGAGACAGTATAGAGCTGCTGGTCAGGACACAGAACTCCC
Source organism: Cricetulus griseus (assembly GCF_003668045.3). Classification (NCBI taxonomy): domain Eukaryota; kingdom Metazoa; phylum Chordata; class Mammalia; order Rodentia; family Cricetidae; genus Cricetulus; species Cricetulus griseus. Next base: position 31,774,679 of record NW_023276806.1, read on the forward strand.
TATTCAATTTTCATTCCAGATAAAACACTGAACTCCTTTGAGTCTAAGTAGATGTCATGCAACCACTAAAACATGGTAAAATAATCACCCGATTGTCTGGAATTAAAATAGAAATGGACACTTGAACTATTTATTTGCTGAATCTGGCAACTCTACATTTAGAGGAATATAACTTTCTCTAGCAGGTGGTGCCTGTGAACTTGTGTGTTCTCGAGACATTAGGACATTGCTACTGGATCTAGAACCTTGGGATTTGATTACAAAGCTGTGTGGACACGGACTGCCTGCTTGCTGTGACAGTGTCAGTCATGTCCCCACCTCCATGCACCCACCCTTGGCACCTCTGTGTTGCTGGCATCGTGTTGCATTGTGAATGCAATTCTGTCTTTTGTGCTTTGATGCTTTCCAACTAGATGCAACCGAAGTGAGAGTCAATGTAGCTGTCTGCGGAGCCACTTTTAAAGCTGTGTAAGAGGGGCATGACTCTTGGTACTCGCTTTGAACACTCACATGCGCATTCTCCTGCCAGTTTCGTTTTTGTCTGAAAATTCATACCCAGTGTAAGATGCACCAAGAACATTTGTAGACACATTTTTTTCCTTATAACTTCCTTTCCCAGAAAACTTATAGGTGAACTTTAACTGCTGACCTGTGTTCTATTATACACCTCTAACATATTCACTGACAATTCATTGTTAGAGTAGAATGGCAAGCACTCAAGGGGTCTTGAGAGCACAGCACAGGACATTAAGAATTTTTATCTTCTTATAACCAATTAGCAGATTCATGGTCAAGTTCCCACTTTATATTATATTTAAAGTCTTTTCTCTACCAGTGTCTAAAGTTAAGTTGTTTAAATAGGGTATCAGGCTATTCCTGACAATCAGGAAACAGAAGGTCCTAAGTAAGGCAATATGCAATATTTGGTGACTTTCTTTTCCTTATATTTCTGCATAAACAATAGGAATGTAAATATAAAAAGGTAATCATAGTTTACAGCAAATGCCAGTTACTCCAGAGACATTAAAATGAGACTTAAACAAGACAATTATAAAGTAGGGTGACCAGGAGTGAGTACATATGTGATTTTTCTTTGAATAGGAAGCTCAGGCTTAGGGTTAAGCATATATATATTATATATATATATATATATATATATATATATATATATATGCATCACTTCAAATGTGTAGAAGCCAGAGGGTAATTTAATATAGGTGTAAAGTAACAGTTTTTTAAATATTAAGACTAGTATTAGAGAAAATTGTTATATTTTGAAAACTTAATAATAAAGTGGGGCTTAAAATAAACACGTAAATTCAACATTACATAGAAACACATAGAGGCATCTTTGACTTAATTTCTAAAAAGTATTATCTTGCCTTTATTTCTACAAAATTAATGAAATAGCAAATCTTCATCAGACCTAGAAATTAAATTTCTAGTTTTTCTTTTTTTTCTGTAATTGTAAGATACCAGTCTCAGTTATTTAGAGACATGTGAATTACAGAAGAAAAAAGGATAAAACCATAGTTTCCCAAAGAGGAAATCTCTCACCATACATATGGAGACTTAAAGACAAGCTTGACTAATGTCATTTTATAAAACATGTTTCATATACATTTACTTTACAAAGTCAAAATTTGCCATCAGAAAATAAGGCCACCAGAAGACAAGTTAGCTACCTGTAAGAAGAGAACATTCAAGTCAACATCCAGGTCAATGCTTTCTAATGACATTGTTTGACCCAAATTTCCCGTAACTCCCGAAGCAATGGACACCATCATGGTGAGAAAAGGGAACTGTGAGCAATGAACCCCACTTATTTCATGTTAAATCTTTTACATTCAAGGGTATTTTGCTCAAAGAATCAGAAGATGTTCACAGGAGTTTTTCAGAAACATCCCATTCCAACATAGGCAAGTTTGAAGGTGAATTAGATCCTGTGGAATGTGTTCCTCTGCTTGGTTATTGCCAACTTATCCTCTGAAAAGGTTGTGCTGAGTCAACTTGTTTTAGTCTAATATTGTGCTCTAACTATGAGATTACTTGAATGACAACGTCCCTGCTCCCTTTGGTGATAACAGGTTTCCCTATGAGCATAATCTCTTGTCTCTAACCATCTTCTTCATTGCCTCACGATGAGTATTAGACCTTAGTATTACATAGACAACCAAGGAGTGACAAATGAAACTGTTAACAGCTACTACTATCTCTCAGTACCCATCTCCATCACCATCTGTAATCAAATACAATTATTAAAATGATCAGGATAACTACTGGAAAAATTAGATTTATCCTATGATAAGTTGTGGTCTAATTTCACAAAAAAAGACATCAGACATAAGATTTTGTTCAGAAGCAAGGTTTGCAATTTGAGAAGAAATTTATTTATGATATAATTGATGTGATTTATATTTTGCAATGTGTTGACTTGATCTCTGACATCTGGAGTTTCTCATTGAATGGGATCAATGACAGATCATGTAGGTTTGTAGGATGAAAGATCACATCTTCACCCATGTAAGTTACCAAGACTGATCATGTGGTTAAACCATAGAGTAGTCTGGATATTTGGGTAAGTTCACTGGTTTGTCATCGACAGAAAATATTTACAAACATTTGCCCTTCTAAAGATACAGAAGATGCAAAACTATGTTTTTCTGAACTGAACAATTATGCCTCTTTGTAGATCATTTATACACTTGGATATCTTGCTGAATTTCACCAAAAAGGACATCTTTATTCTTTGCTACACAGAGCAGTGGGATTATTTACGATTGGGCAATCTTTGTTTTCTGGCAGCGTGGTGAAACTGCACTTCACATGGCAGCCCGGGCTGGGCAGGTGGAAGTTGTCCGATGTCTCTTGAGGAATGGTGCTCTTGTGGATGCCAGAGCCAGGGTAGGTGCTAACTCAGTAACATTCTTCTATTGCAGTATGTGACCCCCTTTCTAAGATGGGGTATCTTCTTTAATTCCTTGATTTTGAATGTCCACAGTGTACATATCAATGAACTTTTCATTACTGTGATAAATACTGGAGAAAATAACTTAAAGGAAGGAGAGAATTTTTTGGGCTCACTGGTTTAGGGGTCTCAGGATATGAGTGGATGGCTCTATATTTCTGTGCTTGGTATGAGGATAAATAGCACAGCAAAGCAAAGCTACACACATCACAGTGGCTAGAACGCAAAGAGGGTGCATGCTTTGCTAGTGTGCTTCATCTGGGACCCCAGTCTTCTCACAATTAGAGAAGTTTTACTCCTCATCCATTAGTTAATCATCTCTGGAAATGCTGTCACAAACACTCAAAAGTGTGCTCAACCAATGTCCTATGTGTTTTTCTCAATCTCTCAAATTGACAGTCAATAAGAGTTTCCATAGGATGTTAAATTAAGAGCATCAGGTCAATAGTACTTTAGAAAAAAGACATACTATATAAGTGTATGGAGTGAAAAAACACTGAAGATATAGGAACATTTGAATGGAGTTTGGCTTTATTTAGTAAATTTAGTAAACAAGAAGTATAGACTTGACTTTAGTTTTTATCAGTCTTTAATCTTCAAAAATCACTTACACATTTACCTGTTCTGTAAATTTATAGTTTTGCCTGTACTATATAGTGCCATATATACTAAACATAATTTCTTATTACCCAAGGTAATCAGATTTGCATACTGACTCTTTCCAAGTTACCTAAAATCAAAAATGTCTTAAAAGTTCTGAAGCTTTCCCTGTTTTATTTCTCCCTTTTTGTTATGATGTCTACTTTTCTCTCTACTCTGGTGCTTATATAGTTGAATATTCTGTGTATTTATTATCTCAGAATAATAGGCACTGGAGGTCACCTGATCACAATTGTCTGTTTCAAGTTAGTTTGCTTTTCCTTTCTCTTTTTAAAATGTAATCCCCTTCCCTTTGTGTTGCATTCTTTCTTTCCTAAATGCAGCCATGTTTCCTTGCCCTACTGTATTTTCTATTTCCTTTTCCATATTGTCTAAATGAAAATGAAAGGTTTTGAAAGTAAAACTATATACAACAAAATAGTTATCAAATAAGAATTATATTTACAATATTCAGTACATTTGTATTTAGCAAATTCAGAGAAAATAGTACATTATCTATCTTTTCCTACTGATCCAAATTTTTATACATAATTTAATTTCTACCAAAACTGTGGAAAAACTATAACTCTATTTAGTCTTTAAGTCCATCAAAGACCCCAGAGGGCTTTAATATTACCTAACAACAGAGACATATGGCTGCCTAGACAGTCACACAAAGTTCCTCTGCAATGTTGGGGCATCCATCTTCCACCTACAGGACTGTAATATCTGGCAGACTTTACAGTGAAATAGGAAATTTGAAGGGCTATCTTGTTTTGTATTGACAAAGTTCGACTGTTGCTTTTGCCTGTGGCCTGCAGAATACCTGACAGACTCTTCTGTGAATCAGGAATTCTGAAGGACTGTCCTGTTTTGTTTTGACAAAGTCCAACAGTCTTTTTCCTGTGTCCTACTTGTCCAGTCTGATTAGCATATGTCAACAGTCAAGGCAAGAACAGTTTCTTGCCTAAATGACTAAGCTTGCCACACTGAAAGCAAACTCCATATTGAGGTTCTTTGATGCCCATCATCCTTTTATAAAGTAATTTGGTGCTTCCAGGAGCAGATATGTCTCATTGTCATGAAAAACCTTAGGTTATTAAACATCTTAAATGCCATATTCTGTAGGTCTTTGAAGTGTTTGAAAATCATCTATCTCTCTAATGTATTCCCATGTAGCCTTTAAAACATACCTAATATGACTACAAGTTTGATTATAGATTAGATACTCCTTTCTTAATTATATACTGCATTTTTAAATGAGCTGCATAAGCACAATACCCTAAACAAAAGTCGAAACTATATGTAGTACAACAAAAATAACTTAAAATTTGTATCAATATACTAAAATCCATGCCAATACAAAATATCCGAGATTAATAATTGTCTTTTTATCCTATACTCCTATATTCCCTTATATGATAACAAACATCCATAACCTACCAAATAACCAACAACCACCCACTGCATCCCTTGGGAATGTGGGTACCCTGTTCTCAGGACTATTTCCTGTTTTCTGTGGATGAAGGCATCTTTAGGAGTCCCTGAGAAAATTGAGATAATGGCCAAGACCTGGGGAAATGAGCTGTAACCTTTGTTGATATATGTTACCTATCAAGATTCAGGAGGTCTTACCCAGTCAACCCTGATCCATATTAACCTGGAAGGAATCCACAGCCTCTTGTTTCACATCAAAACAAAAGCAAAACCTCTTCCCCAAAGCATCTTTGATTTCCATTTGACAAATACATTTTTCAAACTTCTTTTTAAAAGTTAAGATAGTCCTAAAGTGTCTAGGTTGGTTCAATTTATCAGTCCTGTTCGAAAATCCCATGTCTCTTAGCAGCTGTCATTTACTTATCAGCAATCAAAAAATTCAAAATCAACACAATGCTGTATAGGATCCAGACTCCCTGTGTATTTCCCATCTCTACATGGCTTATTCATTTTTATATATTTATGTTGTCATTTTAAACTTTTTTCTATAATTGTCTATACTCTTTTTATTTTCTTTCTTAAGGCTATGGATACCTTTAAACACACTGTAACCTATTTAGAGGTTTTTTTTTTTTTTCCATCTGGACCTCTTTTACTGCCTATCTTTTTGTCTATTTTGACTGCATGAGCCTTTAAACTTCTAAACACCATGGCTAGGACTGCTGCTGTGACTTTAGCATCTGGTTCTGCTCATTTCTCTGTCCAGGAAAGCCAAGCCTAAAGCTTGCGGAGATAGGTGACCAAGAACTACATTCAAACCCCTGGATCTGGAATGCTTGTGCACTGCACTGTGGATTGTTCTGTTGGTACCATTGTGGGCCTTATCTTTGCTTTTAGGTTTGAGCAATGGCAGGATCCTTAGGCTTAATCTGATTTGAAACTTAACTTATTTTGCTCAGCTGCCAGTAAACATGGTTTTGGAGAGCATTATTAGCAGGAATCACATCCACATTTTAAACTTTGGTCCAACTGCTATTCTTTCTGTCTTTTTGTAAAAGCTGGGGTTCAGCAAGTCTCCCTAATTTTGGCTGCCTAGGAGCAAAGTAGACAGTAGTGAAGCAGAGACCTTCACTTCCTGTCTGGGCTGTGACACAGTCGCTTGTGCTTCATGAGAAGGCCTTCTAGGACAAGGTCAGGGGACCAGAGCTCCTCCATGATGTTGTCCACTCTCATGAGTCTTCTGCACTTTCCCAATTCTTTGCCTTGATTTCGGTTAACTTTATCCTGGGGTAGCAGATACAAACTTTCCATTTCAACAAAGAAATAATTGCTCAGACATGAAAAGACCTTACATACCTGTGTAAATACTGAAGGAATTTTATAATAGCAAAATTATATTATTTTCTTTTCCACTTTTGGATGGAAATAAAGCAAAATGATTAAAATTGGGTAAAACGTTATTAACTTTTATTTAAACAGACGAACAAGTGAACAGACAAGCCCTTATCTCTTTAGGGTCTGAGGACCAGGGAACTGTAGTTTAACTACTGGTTCATTAACCAGTATCCCTAACCCAGGAATTACTGCCAGTTAGAGATGGTCAGTTGATAAGAGCTCCAAAGATTACCATTGCCCCCAATCTCCCCCTCCTCTTTAAAATTCACAATTTCCCCATATACATAAAAGAAAACCAACAATTTAAAAAGTTCATAGTTGATATTTCAGTGTGTGGCTTTCTGTACCCACCTCCTTTGGGCTCTGCCAGCAGAGGTCTATGGGAGAACCAAGATGCAGATAGTGTGAGGCTCTTGAAGGGTCCTGACTTGATGCTGATTGCTTTGCTCCCCATTTACTCTTGTGCTCATTCCTGCTCACCTTGTCCTGATCATTTCCTTCTTGGCCATCTTATTGTATCTACCTTTAGTGTCTGTTTTAATAGCTTAATGACCTTGAACAGTTTTTGAGACCTCATTACATTCTTGTTCACTTTATCTGGAAAAAATTGCTGAATAATACAGTTTATGCTTTCTTTTGTTGTTTACCAGGACAAGTCAGACAAGTCATAAATATATCATGCATGAAAAAATGTATAAGTTATAGATTTTTATAGAACTTGAATTCTATTGGTAAAATAATTGTGTTGCTTTTGCTTATTAACCACTTCCTTTTTTGAAATTCATGTGATGCTACTTCTTCTCTTCCTACAATTTTTTTTTAAAAAAACATAATGTTAAAGTATTGTATTTATTTGGACAGATTTAGTATATTTTTTTCTCTTTTCATTCTTATCACTGGCAGCTTGCCCAGCTTTTCCTTCCGTGCTTTTATGATGACTTACCCTGGGGAAGTTTATAAAGATACACTCTTTTGCATTCCTAAGGGTACTCTCAATTTTATTTTTATAAGAGACAGTGGTTCTTCCTAGTTCTTTTAACCCTGAGAACATTATTTGTGACCACACGTTAGAGTCAGGTGGTCTTCTGAGCCTTGCTGAATGTGTTGTTCTTCCTGCCCCTTCTACTCAGTTCCATCCTCTCTGTTTTTAGAGCAAAAAACACTTGGCAGAGAGTTCACTTCATTTTCATTTTGCCAGAGTTCTATTTCATCTTTGAAGTCCTAGATGTGCATCACAGGCCCATCTGCAGGGCTTCCTGGAACAATCTCTCTTTAAATCATATTACAATGTAGTCTTTATCCGAAGTTCTCCCAGAACAAATTGACCAGCATTTGTGTCCTTGGCTCAGGAGTGAAGTAGGAATAGCATTTTCCAGTTTCCTTGGGTCTTTTCTCTTGATTCGGTTCCCAGAATAAATCCTGCCTCTCCGTAAAAGCTCTTGGAGAAGAATCTAGGTCTTAGGATTTCTGGACTGAATTTCTTTCTCCTTGAAAACCGTGAGTTCACCAATAAGTAAGCACAAGAGAGGGTTGAAGACTTAAGGATTAAGAGATGTTTTTTGGTTGTTCATCAAACAATGACCAAGTTTATGAATGTATTTTCTACTTAAAAATCTAAGGGAGGGGCTAAGTAGTTAAGAGTACTCGATGGTGCCCTTATAGAAGACGGGGTTTGGCTTCCACACCAACTAAGTGACTCATTGGTGCCTGTAACTCCAAATCCAGGGGATCTGATGCCTCTTCTGACTTCCAAAGGAACTGCACATGCATGTTTCCCTTCCATACATGTTGACACTCATACATATAAACAAAGCAATAAATAAAATCTGTTTAAAAATTTAAGGGAGATTTTGTGACCAAATGGATCACTTCTATAACAAATACAAATAAACCATGACAGGGGTAGTAACCATTTTTGTTTTTGAGTAGAGATTCCTAGAGATTCAAAGAAGGTATCATGAAGTATTTGAGAAGTACACATTCCTGCAAGATCGGGTTTGCTGGGACCTAACTGATCTCTTGCCTTGAGTTGTAGGAGGAACAGACACCTTTACATATTGCCTCCCGACTGGGTAAGACAGAGATTGTCCAGCTGCTTCTACAACATATGGCTCATCCAGATGCAGCCACTACAAATGGGTACACACCACTGCACATCTCTGCTCGGGAAGGACAGGTAGATGTGGCCTCTGTCCTCTTGGAAGCAGGAGCAGCACACTCCTTAGCGACCAAGGTAAGGGGGGGTGAGCGGTTAAGAGAATGCAAGTGCCAAGTTAAGGCTTTGCTCAACTGCAGAAGAGTTCCAGGAAGGGAACAATCTCTGTCAGACCTCTGACTTGTTTCTTTCTCAAGTAGTCTAGATTATGATCAAAATGATGGGAAGGGATTGCAAAATTTTTTGTAGCATCTTCAAGGAGTCTTGCATCCCATCTTCTAATTAAAGTGCTAGTTCCTTCTGGTATAGGCATCAAGAAATGTAATGGTCATGATTGTATTACCACGAAGCAAAGGCCACTCTTAATTTCTTTTTTTACTGTAAAATATATTCTCTAGAGGAATAAAAAAGTGGGGAGGGAGATTCTCTAATATGTTGAACTGGCATCACTGATAAAGTAGAAAATACTGTGTTAGACTGGCAATGCTGGGTGACAGAGTTGAGTGGCAGCTCCCTTTGCTCCATCCTGCCTTTCCTAGTGCTAGCTCCGTCACTTCTCATTTGCTATCTCATTTCCTTTGTAGTGTCCAACTGTATCAGTTACTTTTTTGTTGCTAACATAAAATACTATAACCAAAAGCATCTTATATAAGAGTGAGTTTATTTTGGCTTATGGTTCCAGAGGGTAGATGTTTATAATGGGAGAGATGGTGTGGCAATGGGTGGTCAAAGAAGAGACCTGGGTGAGCACATTTTACCAGCACACCAGGAAGGAGAGAAAGTAGGGAAGTAAGGCAAGGCTGTCAACATTCATCTGCTTTCTCCAATGATATACTTCCTCCAGCAAGACTGTACCTATTACAGGTTCCATAGCTACCACAAAGAGTGCCACCAGCGGGGACCAAGTGTTTAGGTGCCTGATCCAATGGGGGCCACTTATTCAAACCACCACACTAACCTTTACCAGCTTTACTTTCCTCCCAGTTATTTGCAGTGTCTAGACAGAACAGGTTTGCACATCAGTTCATGAGTTATATAACACACACACACAAAATAAAAGAGTAATATCTTATCCTGTACTCAAGATCCTGTGGTGGTGCAGGGCTGCTTTTCCTTCTCGTGGATATATTCCACAAGAAATTCACTACGTGGAGACGAGTTACATTGAAGCATGAACACACCCAAAGAGCTAGAGCAAATTAGACTGAGCTAGTGCAGAAGAACAGAAAAACAAGGCAAATAGAGTCCTAGGATACATGAGCTTGTCCCAGGGCAATGTACTTTCCATATGTGCAATAGCAGTTCGATGAATTAAAATGCCATTTCAGGTGACTTTCAATAAGTAGGAGTAAATAGTATGCCTGGGTGGGAAGAAGTTAGTAAGTGTGTAATGAAGTAGTGAATAGTTTGGCCCCTGAGCCCTCAGAAGTGAGATTTGCCCACGAGTTACCATCAGCACAAGCCTACTGGAACATGGCTGCCAAAGATGTTCTGACATGGGCTGGAGAGAGAGCTCAGCAGTTAAGAGCACCTGTTGCTCTTACAGAGGACCTGGCAACCACAAAGAAATGTACAGCCATCTCTAACTCCAGTTCCAGGGATTTTGACACCTTCTACTGGCCTCCGAAGCACCATGTGGTACACACTCATACGTTCAGGCACACACTCCTTTTTTTGGGGGGGTGGATTTTGAGACAAGGTTTCTCTGTGGCTTCGTAGGCTGTCCTGGAACTAGCTCTTGTAGACCAGGCTGGTCTCAAACTCACAGAGATCCCCCTGTCTCTGCCTCCCGAGTGCTAGGATTAAAGGTGTGTGCCACCACTGCCCAGTGGGGCACACACTCTTATACATAAAATAATAATGTATCTTTTAAAATGTTCTGACATGGAAATTGATAATTTTCCAAATGAAGACATCTGAAAAGGTGAATGAATTTTCAAAATTCTTCAAAAAGAAAAAAATCAGAGCTTAGATGCCGAGGAACAAATATACAGTGATAATGGTAACCCAAGAAATTTAACAGCCATTTTTGTGGATGAGGAATAGAATTAATACATGTACAAGTAAAGGAATAGAAAATAACCTTTTGCCTTTCAAGGATTTTTAGGATTGAAAAAATAATCAGTTCAATAGGGTAATAAAATAGAAGCACTTGTTAAACAGAATGGTTTAGTGAGCAAGGCTGGCTGGATGCTGGGTGACTCATCATTGTAACTTTAAGTGTTTATAAATACCAGAGGTACCAGAGGGAGATTATGACTGATGAGATTAACACTGCAAGAAGTGGCCCTGTGACTCGAGAGATGCCCTCTATCCCTGTCATTCTGAAGTGAAAATACTATGCAGTTTTGTCTAATAAGGGTTTCCAACTGTATAAAGGGTGGGCACAACTTCAGCTGCATTGTAAGGATAAGGGGTTTGCTTTTCTTCCTCCATATAATGTTGTGTCAGAGAAATCTACTTCATCCCAAGCTAGCACCATCCAACCCTTCTGTGCATGGAAAACAGAGAGAAGACCCTCAACAGCAGTTGAATTTCTGTGGATGGATGCTAGCTTTAGATTTAATCATCCTACATCCTACGTTTGTGCCACACGGGAAAAGGCCAGAAGATTCACTCTTTTCCAAGAACTACTAAAACCAAATTTTCTTTCTTTTCTAAAAGAAAGAAAAAAATGCAACCTTAATTAAAAATAATTTGTCTTGTGACTCTATGAAAGGGCAGTATTGGTTCTTCGGAGATGAATATTTGAATCACTGGATGATGATTTTGATGGGGACTTAGTTAGGGTTTCTATTGCTGTGGACAAAACACCATGACCAAAAAGCAAGTTGGGGAGGCAAGGGTTTCTTTGGCTTACACTTCCATATTGATGTTCATTAGTGAAAGAAGTCAGGACAGGAACTCAAACTGGGCAGGACCCTGGACGTAGGAGCTGATACAGAAGCCATGAAGGAGTGCTGCTTACTGGCTTTCTCAGCCTGGTCTCTTATAGACCCCAGGACCACCGGCCCAGGGATATGAGAGCGACTGGGCTCTCTCATATCAGTCACGAATTGAGAAAATGCTTTATAGCTGGATCTCATGGAGACATTTCTTCAACGGATGCTCTTTCTTCTCTGATGACTCTAGCTGTGTCACACTGACACACAGACAGCCAGTACAGGGACTTAAATAGTTCTCAGAGCAGAAGTAATTGCTTGGTTGATTTTCTAGATCCTGGTCAGTGTTAGAATTCTCCAACTCCCACTATTGTTCCAGAAAAGCATGTGGCTGAAGCATCTGTCCTGGAGGATGGGTTGACATCATAGTGCCACCAGGACTGAGACTCTATTTATAGCATTCTGCTCATTGAACTGCTGTTGGTTAGGCTCATGGGACAGTGAGTGTTTCCGTACAAAATATATAGGGCAGGCATCTTTTTATTATTAATTAAATGTATTCATTTATTTTACATTTCAACTGCATTTTCCCCTCTCTCCTCTCCTCCAAGTCCCTCCCCACCTCCCCTCTGCACCCTAACAATACATTTCTCCTCTGTTACTGTTTGGAAAGGGGAAGATCTCTCATGGGTATCAATAAAGCATGATTTAACAGGTTTTGGTAGGACTAAGCTCCTCCTCTTGTATTAAGGTTGGGCAAGGCAACCAAGCATGAGAAATTGGTTCCCAAAAGTCAGCCAAAGTGTTAGGGACAGCCTGTGGTCCCACTGCTAGGAGTCCCACAAATAGATCAAGCTACACAACTGTGACATGTATGCAGAGGGTCTAGAATGGTCTCATGTAGGCTCCCTGGATGTTTGTCCAGACTGGGATAGGCATCTTCTAAAAGCACATTGTTGAAGCTTCAGTGTTGTTAACTATCTAGTATTAGTCAGCCGCTGGCACACAAGGATGATAGATGTGACTGGAGACACATGTGACTGGACAGCATGGGGACAAATTTCAGAGTGTTAAAAGGATATTTTTAGGAGATATATATATATATATATATATTTATATATATATATATATATCTATCTGGCCAGTTTTGCAGAAAATATGCTAAATAATTCAAATAATTATTTTAACTCAAGCTTTTTAAATACTCTATAATTTAAATAAATTTGAAATGAAAAATACTATAAAAGGGACTGTAAGAAATTGAAGGCAGCTGTTCACTTGGTTGTGTTAGTTTTAGAGACAAGATGAAAGATGAGCTTTTTGGTACTTCGTTTTCCATTCACGAATCAGAACAGTATACCAACACCACTGGATATTATGAATCTAAAATCCGTTCATATCAAGTTTCAGTCTCTAAGACTCCAAATACATTTGTTGTTGTTCACTCCATCAAGCCTAGCAAAGGTCCTACCAGTTCTGGTTAAATTGCATTCCTTACCTTTTTACTGATTCATGATTAACAGATATCATGCCATCAGTTTTCACAAATGGAGAACCAATAGTGTTAGCTTAATGGATTATAACAAATTTTTATTTAAGGAACTGAAGTTAAAAAATAAAAACAACCTAATTGTCACATTTCTTTGTCAAACTATAGAAGGGTTTCACTCCCCTGCACGTAGCAGCCAAGTACGGAAGCATGGATGTGGCAAAACTTCTCTTGCAGCGCCGTGCAGCTGCAGACTCAGCAGGGAAGGTAAGAGGTTTCTGTAGTATGTTTTTACCATCCGACTGTTGACTGTTTTTATCACTCATAAGAAATGAAGATGAATGATCCAGGCAAAAGTACACCAAATACACACGTATATGACCCTGACTGTGGCTGTACCCTGCAATTTAGAACCATTATTTGCAGTGCCTCTAATATGAAATCTTATCCTAGAGGGCTCACAGCTGCTCTGTATCAGGAAGAATTTTTGTGACGTATACAGAAACTTAACTTTTGCTTGTCGTGATCAGAAAGCTTCCGTTTGCTAATTTTCAGCGCCAACATTTCCAATCTTAGTTGTTTCTGATATGAAGATTATCATGTATCTGTTTTTCTTCTTTCCATTGGCCACATTAATTAATTAACATTGTAATTAATTGATAGCGCCGTCCATGCATCCTGATAGTTTCAGAGCAGCTAACGCTAATAATGTACTAATGCTGAGATTTAAACACCACCTTTACAGAATGGCCTTACCCCGCTCCATGTTGCTGCTCATTATGACAACCAGAAGGTGGCGCTGCTGCTGCTGGAGAAGGGTGCTTCCCCTCATGCCACTGCCAAGGTGAGGACTACAGCCTAGGATTCCCAGGTGCCATGTAGCTGTAATCTGAGTACACATGGTCCTTGCTTTTAGATAACTTCCTGATATAGTAATAATTTTTTGTGACTTTTAAAAACTATTTCTACCAATTGCTTTGTCTTAAACCTTTCTGCAATTTTTGGAGCTGGGAATTACCAATTGCGAGTGCATATGAGCTTGTGGAGATTAATCTTATTCCTAGCAGTCAGTGTTTTAGATACTGAGAAGTGTAGCTTGACAAAGGTGTTGTAGGTTTCTCCTTCTTGCCTATAAAACATAACTTTCATACCCTCGTTCCTTCTAACATCAAAATTTTCACACTGCCCCTAAAAGGACTCTCCTGTCTCTTTGCTTTTTAAGTGTTCATCTGGGTCAACTGAGTTGTGAATACTTTTAAGTGGGTCTCTTGACTACCAATCCCTTCTTGGTGTATATCTTTTACCTATATTCAAACACAGCTCCTACCAAGCCAGGTTACCCATAAACAGGTTATTTTAGTGTATACTGTTTATGAATAGGTTTTTATGTTGAAAATATACACAGATGTTGTGTATTTCAGTAACTCATTTATAAACATATTTAAGATCATATTTTAAAATATTTATCATGATTGGAAAATAATAATGTTACATTAGATTCCTAACAACACAAATCTTACCTCCCTTTGTGTTCCCACCTTTACCTATCACAGAACTTGGCTTATTCTAGGACTTCAACAGCATTTGTTCAGGGAGTGGAGAGAATACTCTAGTTAGAACCATTTGAGTACAAGTGTTATAAAAATACCATAGAAGTTACTCAATTTGATTCTGTGTGGGTAAAGTAATATCTGATGTATAGAATTCTGTGGTGTGAAATCACACGATTCCAGAGCATTATGAACAGATCATAATCAGCTCAGAGCAGGTTGTCTTTTGGCGAGAGAGGACTAGAAATGACCAAAGGGTCAGGAATAACTGAAGGAATGGATGCTTAGCCTGGAAGAGAGAAGACCTAGAGAAATCATTAGACAGAGATGAAATCTACCACCAGGTTCTCAAGGACTATCACATGAAGAGGAGTCCGCCGTACTTTCTTTTCTTGTTTGGCAGAGAAGCTAGTGATGAAGGGACTTTCAGACTTGATGTTTTTATGCCTGTGTCTGTTCTAGAGTGTGATGAGGATATTTTTCATTTGCTTGCAAAGATGCTAAGGTTAGATAGAAACATTTCATAACTAAGAGTTTGAATTAACTGTCTGTCAGCTTACATTTATCTTTTCTGCCTGATTATACTTTATTATTTCCATTGGAGATAAATATGTGAGCACTTAACAGGTGTTCTCTATGTGTGTGATGTGTGTGTGTGATGTGTGTGTGATGTGTGTGTGTGTGTGTGTGTGTGTGTGTGTGTGTGCGCTTGTGTCATATCCATATTTTTATTTCTGTTGTAGAATGGTTATACTCCTTTACACATTGCTGCCAAGAAGAATCAGATGCAAATAGCTTCCACACTACTCAACTATGGAGCTGAGACTAACACTGTGACGAAGCAAGGGGTCACTCCACTGCATCTGGCCTCACAAGAGGGGCACACAGATATGGTCACCTTGCTTCTGGAAAAAGGAGCCAATATCCACATGTCAACCAAGGTATTGTGTTATAGACTCTGGCTTCAGTCGAGTGTATTGGAGAAATTCAAACAAAAAACCAAGCGAAGATTGTTTGGAACAAAAATGGTGTGTGTGTGTGTGTGTGTGTGTGTGTGTGTGTGTGTGTGTGTGTATGTGTGTGTGTGTGTGCGCGTGCACGCGCGCGCTCTAGCGTGTGTGTGTGTGTGTGTGTGTGTGTGTGTGTGTGTGTGTGTGTGTGTGTGTGCAAAGGAAGCAGGGCTGTGTCAAAAATGCCAAGACAGAAGGAAGGGAAGCTCAGCTAGAAACTAGGGGATGGATGGCAATTGCTCCCACAGCTTTGCCTTCCTTAACCCCCATTGTGGGTCTTCACTTTTCTTCTTAAGCCAGTTCCATTATCAATTTGTGCTGCCCTGCACTCTCAGCTTCTCAGCATGGTGTGGGCATCTCAAGAAGCTAGCCCATGGGAGTTAAGATCTGCTCTTCAGCAGCCACAGTGCCCTAGTTTCTGCTGCTTGTAATTGCAAATTGCAGTAAGAAAGTGGCTAGGGAGCCAGGGACAGAGACAGACAAAAGAGTGGTTCCAACTGGAGGTTGGGCTTCACAGGGGAATATGAGCTAGCAGGTCCGTATCTACCACCCAAGCCAAACGACAGCGTTTATCTCTGCATTGTGGTCTGAGAACTTACTGAAATACAGATTTTTAAGCCACCTTCAGCCTACCTTAGGTAGTGACTCTAGTTAGAAATCCCTTTTAGAGAAAGCCACACAGTAATTTAAGCTTCCCCTCCCAGTAAATAGCCTCTGTAGATGACCATATTAATTAAAATATAGTAGTCAACAATATAAGGGTAAAATCATTCAAACATGAAAGTGTATGCCTACTACAGATTTGCTTACTTATCAACCTGGAGCCACCTGCTGAGAAACTGAAAGTTACAGGCTGTGCCTATTAACTGACCATTTGAATCTCTTGACCACGTGATTGGGCAAGATAAAAATTAAGCTTCTTGGGATTTTCCAAAAATACTGTGCTTTCAATGTGTGACTAGTAAATTAACCTGTACTTTTGGAATATCAATTTGCTTACTAACATTAACTGGAGTATATAATATGCACTCTTTAGAAGAACTGTGATTCAGGTAGATTGTCTCACGTGTACCTAGAACTCTGGTCCCTGTCTTTATCACTCAGAAGTGTCCCATTGCATTCCTCATCTTTGTGTTGAAACTCCTCCCAGATCCTTTCATACAGTGTAATGTTTTAGTCTCTTGCTATGACAAGTAACTTAAGATTGGGAACTTTATAAAGATAAGAGTTTCAAAATGACTTATGATTCCAGAGGTTGAGAAGTCCAACAGGATAACATGAGCACATTTTGACATCTGGTGAGGGTTTTTTGTTACATAAGGATGCAGTGGGAGAGCATCACAAATGAAAGATGGGTGCTTCATCCTCATGGACTCCCAGTATTCTAAGTCTACCCAGTGATCCCAACTTCAAGTAGCATTTGAAGATTTAGTGTTGCCTTGAAAATTTGGCAGATATGCTTAAGCCACAACGTGGAGCTGCAATAGTCTTCCCAGATTTGCATTTTAAAAGAATGAACATAAAAACATAATAATGAAAACTAATATCACCCAGACAGTAGGGAGGGTTTGATGCACATTTGAAGCCCACCTTTTAGGCAATCATTTGAATAGGTGGGGAAATCCTGACACTCAGATACAAAATATATTATTTAATATCAGTTTATAAAGGAGGGGGCATACATCTATTTACTGTTTGCCTAAAAGCACATTCATTTGAAAACAATCAGGAGAAACTTATTTTTAAACATTAAGTGCCATCTTGAGCAGATTAAAATATTTTTATATGTAATATTTTATTAATATTTTGAGAATACCATACAATTTATTTTGGTCACATTCACCCATCATTCTTCTCCCATTATTTCTCCATCTTCCAACTCCTCTTAATCTCTTGTCTTCTTAAAAAAAAAAATTAACTCATGAGGTCCAATTTGTGTTGCCCAGAGTCTTGTAGGTTTGGCACCATCCATTGGTGACAGTTGACCTACCAGTGAGCATACACAGAAAAGAAATCTGACTCAAATACACCCAGAAGCTATAAACTGTCCATATCTAACTAGGTAGGGGCTCATGAGCCCCTCTTCTCATTCCATGCTAGAATGTTGGCTGGCTACATCTTGTGTAGGTCTTGTGCTGGCAACCATAGCTACTGTCAGTTCACGAGAGCAACAGAACTGTCATCTCCAGAGGACATTGTTTTACTCTGCTCCTGTCCAATCTCTGGCTCTTAACACTCTTTTTGTCCCTTCTTCCATGATGGTCCCCAGTCTTGGTGATGGGGATAATATCAATGTCCTGTTTATAGCTGAGCAATCCACAGATAATTAATCTCTGCACTTTAATCAGTTATGATTTTCTATGTTAACCACTATTTATTTCATAAAGAAACTTCTCTGGTGAGGTCAGAAAGTGGCATTTATAATATAGGTAGAAATTTGATATCGTGCCCATTTAGCAACATAATAGTAATAGATTCACTCCTCGGACCTATGAGTTAACCCCACTCAGCCACAGGTTCTTAGCAGGATTTTCAACACCAACCATACATGTTTTATCCTATGGAGTGAGCTTTCAATCCAGTTATAAAGAAATTGGTGACCTCCATAACACTTGTGCCTCTATTATACCTATGGGCATTTCTAGTCAAGCCAGTCATTATTGTGGCTCACAGCTTTACAGCTGGCTGAGATTTTTGATGACTTCTCCCTCCTCTAGCAGCCTGCATAGCACTCCCAGTAATTACCAAAACTGGGAGAGGCTTCCTGGCCAGTAGCAACTTGATTTTCTCATGTTCTGTGACCAAAATGTGTAGTGTTTTCAGTGATTGCTAGTGTCTTACCACCAAGTTCTGATGATCAATCAAGATAAATACCCTCTATTGTTTAGGGTGTCTTCAGGTCAGCTCTGACCAACAGCTCAAAGAGAAACATTCTAGACAGTACGTGAAACTAATCACACAATGTTTCTGAGAGCATGTCTTTTAATTTTCAAAACATAGAGCAGATTAACTCTGTTCTCCTTGATGGTGTCCTTTCCAGTGCATTACTATTTGCTTTTGAAGAGTGTAAGCAGCTCCTTAGCAGATCTTTAAAGAGATTTTTGACTTGCATACCCAGTCATGAAGAAAATTATTCAGTTGTGGAGGATCCCGACTTTTAGGCCAGCTTGGGCTAGAGACTCTCTCTCAAGAAATCACAAGAAAAAAATTTCAACTTGAGGATGTATCCTCTGCTTTGTCTTAATATTAAGATTCTTATGTTGTAGGATTAAATAATATTTGTTTATAAATGACAGAATTTTAATTCAAAAACAGATTTCTTTCTCAGGCTGATGCTTTATGGGCCTTTCTAGTCAAGCTAGTCATTGTTTTGACTCACAGGTTCACAGCTGATCTGAGATTACTCAACGAGTAAGGAGCACGAAGCCCTCAAGGGAAAGCCCCCTGAAGAGTCATAGAATGTTTTTCTCTATATATGTGCCACCCCATGTTTTCAATGGTCAGAATGGCTGTTATTTTCTTGGTATAGTGCCATGCTGGAAGCAATGGGGCTTGAAGGCCATGTTCAGTTTTCTCGACCTCAATGCTAATGGGGGGGAAACGAGCCTTCCAGCCATGATCAATAGGGCTGGCCAGTTAGCCAGGATGCTACCTGACCTTGAGCAAAGTAGCAACATTGCTAGATTTGATGGCATAGGCTTGTATTTCCAGCTACTGAGAGGCTGGCTGAATCAGGAGACTCATAAACTCAAAACCAGCTTGAGCTATTAAATGGGTCTATGATTAGTCTGGGCCCCTTAGTAATAAAAGGTAAAAAGAGAACTGGGGTTGCGAGTCAATAGTGAAGTATTTGTGTGCTTTGCCTAAGGCCCTAAGTTCAATCACCAATACCTAAAATAGTAGAAGAGGGAAAACAGTAAGGATATTGGAGTGTTATTTGGAGGAGTGTAAGATATAGGATGGATATATTCTAAGCTAGACTATGAACTGTACATAGGCAGGAAATTGGTTCATAGCTATGTCCAAATCATGTGAGTTCTTCCTAGTATAACAAAAGCACTCAAAAATTGCCTGCTAAAATTATATTTGATACCCTTAAATCTCAGTTTTTCTTGAGGGAGCTACTTATATATATTAAGGCTGGTAGGGTGTGGCATTGGTTGGATAAACAGCTTCTCCCCTCTCTATTCCTTAATTTTTTATTAATCTATGACTGTACCTTTGCCATGTATTCAAATAAACACATTTATTACTTGATACCCAGTGCATAAACTTTTTTCCCCATAAAATTGGCCAAGTTTTACAGTGCTATATAAGTGACAGGGTTACTTTAAAAAATTTACCATCTGGAAGACAAACCCTCCCCGCCTCCCCGCAAAGTAAACTGAGTGCTGGAAAAAATATTCTGAGCTTACTTCCAGTAACTCAATGTATTTTAAACATTAATATGATACTTTATTGATGAAAATATTGATTATTGCCAGGGTTATAAAGTTGCAGCAATATTTGTTTAGTCTGTTAATTGAAGTAAATAAGTAGAGTCATGAGGAAGTGTAGGTAGGCTTGAAATGAATATTATCTGGAAAGTTATTAACAAAACTATTTTAAAAGCTGAAATCATAAATACCAGATACAGAAAACATAATTTTCTGCAGAGACTATATCTTGGTTGAAAACTCATGTTTACTCCAAGGATTTATCTGAAATGTGAGAAGATGGGATGTCTGGAGAGATGCCATATGCATTCCGACTCTTCAAAACACGATCCTGTAGATGACCGTGTGTTTCCCTCTCTGATGTGTTCCCTTGCTTCCATTCTTGCTACAGAGTGGGCTCACATCCTTACACCTTGCAGCCCAAGAAGATAAAGTGAACGTTGCTGACATTCTCACCAAACACGGGGCTGACCAGGATGCCTACACAAAGGTACAGCAGATCTCTTGACGGTGTTGTCACCAGTTCTGGTTTGGCTGATTCTTGGTTGGCCTCATTCAGGTCAGCTCATGCCCGAGGACTCTCTTCTTAAAAGTTCATTCTCAAGTATAAACCGCATGCTTCCCCGTGTCTGCTAGAATCAGACTGGAGTTGAGAAAGTGGCCTCTGGACTCAGTCTAAGACTCTAGTTCTACAGGTTGTTGCCCACCCTCTGACTTCTGCTTTAGCTCCTACATCTGCCTCACTGTTCTGGCTCTGTCCTTGATCATCTTGAGGGGGATTGGTTCTCTCTGTGCTATTGTTTTCTTATCCATTCTTTTTGCTATTGTTTTAGTGTCACTTATTACTTATATAATGAGTTGTTTTTGCTCCTTCATTCCCGGGCTCATCCCTTCCCTCTCCCACCAGCGCCCTTCTCAACATGCCTCTCCCCCACCCTCCAGCTTGCCTGCCTTCTTTTTATGTAAGGGCGAATGGGTTTAACTAGATTTACTAATCTGAACCTAGGTGGGAAGTCATTCCATGGAGTGAGGGCAGTTTTTCTATAGCTACACTACTGAAGACAGTGACATTGCTCCCCAAACAGGTGTTAATTGCTAATAGCCCCTCTGGGAGGGACGGAGCCTCATGGGCTCCCTCTCTCGTTCAGATAAAATATTGATGGGCCCAATCTTGTGCAAGTTTTGTGCCACTTAAGCAGCCTCAGTGAGTTTATGAGTGCAATGTGTCTATCATGGCCAATGTGTATGTCATCTCTTTACTGCACATCTTCCTATCCTTCCCTTCTTCCTTCCACATTTCACTCATCCCACCTGCTTCTACTAGAGTCTTCTCCTTCCCATTGACATGTCCTATCATTTTGCAATTCTCAGTTCTTTTAGCTAAGTTAAGTCACCTGTGTGTCTTATCTCCCTTGCTGATGTAAAGTTCTGCGTGGTTAGGGACTGCTTGTCCTATATTTGCATCCCAAAGATGCCATGTGCAATAATTGAAACCTTACCTTTGTTGATTAACTACTAGCCGTATAACACTTGTACTTTGGGATCTGTCGTTGCAGCTTGGTTACACTCCTTTAATCGTGGCCTGTCACTATGGGAATGTGAAAATGGTCAACTTTCTTCTGAAGCAGGGAGCAAATGTCAATGCAAAAACCAAGGTAAAATATATACTCATTTTCCTTCTTGACAATCAAACTTATCCTGCCAAGGGTACAGTCAGGACACTACTGTAGCTGCAAGTTGCTTTTGGGTTAAGTTTAATTTTGCTTTCTAGTTCTTCTGAACTAACTTTGAAGAAGCAGTGTAGTTTTCTGATTGTTTAGGGCTTTCCACTCTGATAACCTTTGATGGCCATGGAGGTCAGCTTCAGAATTGCATGTGTTATAAAGTTAAAACAGATTTGGCTTAGCAATTTATTGCAGGAAACAGTTGATCCTCAGAGTTCATCCTGAAGCCCTGCCAGACTTCCTCTATTGTGTTTTAGGCCCTTGGCCCTGTCCCCCAGCTCCACATCTCCTCCTCTGGAAAAACAGACTTGCACAGCCCACACTGTATATATCCCATTTTAAATAAACTATCTCTTTGGGAACCTCAAGTGGTAATGCTTATCAACAAAAGTGTGAAATGACTGAGTTGTAGTTCCGCAGGGATAACTCAGAGGTGGCACGTCCCTAACAGTTCTGCACAAAGAAGGTCAAAGGTCCTATTAGACAAAGCAGGTCTGAATATCACCACCCATCTCAGAGCACACAGATTGATCCAAGTCCAAGAGAAAAGCATGGTGGAACTGGTGCTCTTCACTGTTACAAAGAATTGTGGGCTTAGTGTATTTGAGTTCACACATCAGGAAGACCTGCCACAGCTCAGATGCATCAGCGCAAGCACATTCAGGGGTTTCAGAGCCATCATTTCAAGATGACACTAATTAGAAATGATTACAAGATTTTTTGTAAATGTTTCTTTTTCTGTTTTCCAAAAAGCAGAAACGATATCAGTTTTGTGCAAAAGCATGTTCAAAAAGATAATATGAAACACACTTGTTTTGTGATCTATCAATAGTATTATAGCACTTAAGATTCAAACTTGTGAGCTTGCCCTACGATGGCTGTTGTGTATTTTCTGACCTACACAATTCTGAGACACTTTCATTTGGTGCTTACGGAAGAGCTTCCCTGTGGCTCCTCAACCTTTATTTAGTTCCTAGCACTCTTTTGGTTGAGCCAGCTCATACACATAGTCACGACCAACTGAGATGTACAAATGCACCATGCAATGAGACACTGGCAGTACAAGCAAAGGTTTACGTGGTATCAGTGAGTGTTTGCCCACTGAGATGGTCTTAACACTTAGATGCCCAACACTGTATTGTGTTGTTTGTGCTTCTGTGGAATTAGATCTGTACATTTTGTTACAAGAAAAACAGAATCTCATTTCCACATTTTAGGGATTTCTTTTAGGTGAACTATATAATTTTAATGTGACCTTTGGGACCATATATTTCAGGGCAGAAGGCAGATGCATGTCTTAATAGGCAATCTGTTAGTAAGTTCTTCAGAGTTTTTCCTTTGCAGAAGGAATTATTATTTACTTCCTGATGTTTTATGTGTAACCATGGTTACTAAAGAATTGTTTAACTGCTTTTAGAATGCAAACATGTGTCCCGCCTCTACTCCTTAGCTACTCATAAAACTTGACATAAAAATTAAGAAATGTAAACTTTAAAAAATGAAATCATTTTTTTTTGTTTAGAATTATAGTGAAACCCTGTCGTATTAGATTGAAACAAACTGGACCTACAGGGAATCGACTTGTGAAAAGGATTTAAACTCTATACAAAATAGAAATTTCTTTGATTAGACACAATGAAAGGTGCAGATTGTCTACGATGAAATGGCATCTTGCTAGTATTTTCACATAATTAACATGAGCTACACATGAACTATACATATCTTCATGGAAAACGTATTTGGTCCTTCTTGAAGCATACACCTTCAGCCATCTCTGTTTTACAATGAGAGAAATGGAAATGTGAGGGATTTGGAGCCTTGCTCATCCATAGTAGAAGGGGTAGATTGAGGCTGGTGTGCCAGCCAGCTGGAAAGTCACAGAAACCTCAAGCCAATGTCAATGTAAAGTTATAGCCCTGCTCAATCTTCTGTTGACTATTCTCACTCATCACAACTTCAGGTAAATGTTAGATTAAATCATACCTGGGGTCATTTTCCAGACCATAGGGGGTCAGTCCATGAGAGCTCGATTTAATATGGTCTACAGTGGGGTCAGACTTTTAATTAACTATGACTAATTATATTTGGCATGATTTTTGTAGGTAATTTATCTTTTAAACTATATTAATATATATTAGTTTAGTGTACAGAATGTTATTTATATACTAAAGTATTTAGCACATAGCATAGTTAGTGAATGCTTGAGTGATAATAAAGAAGTAAGGTAAATTTTATTATAAATAAAATGGAAAGGAAGAATTTTTAGGAAAATAAATATCATTTAGTTTATCCTTCTTAAATGTCTATGGATTGCCTGATTTGAGAGCAGGCAGGGTCTTATAATAACTATAGGTTTCTAAGAGTCTTTTTAAATCGACTGCATTTTCAGGGCATCAGATTTATTTTATTGTAGAGAATCTATAGCAGCTGTCAGACTCCTAACATGACAGAGTCAGGAACACCTGGACAGAAAGATATCCATACATGATGTCATTCCCATACACAGAAAGGCCGTTGTGACTGTCTAGAAGGGGTCTTATGACACTCACGAATATAATCAGACAATTTTGTAGTCAAAATGACCAAATATGCTTGTTGGTCATGCATCTACTCTGACACTGCATGAAATGTACACACTTTAATAATATGCATATTCTTTTAATCATGATATATATACATATATACTACCCAGAAGTTACAGCTAGATGCAGTGGGCTCTGATAGAGATAAATATTTTTTTTTGCAGACAGTTGTGAAGTAGCCACTGGTTTCCATGATCTTCTGCATAGAAACTAAACCTAGAGTGATTGTGGAGAAATAGGTTAACCCTGTTATTTTCAGTGGCATCATTTCTGAAATGGGGAGAAAAATAGTCATTTATGAATCATTTGTTTACTATTCATTTAGTCAAGTATTATTTACAAAATACCCTTTTTAGACTAGGCACTGTAAGCCATTTCTGAGTGACAATGAAAATTGAAAGAGACAACACTCTAAGGTCCAGCATCCAGTACAGAATGAATGCTTAGGGAATGACTCCCGTTCCACCGTCAAGGGTTCCAGTAGAAGTTTTGAGTTAATATGAATACGTAACTAATTAGTGCCACCCCTGTTGACTACAGTTCTGCACAAGACTGGCCTCAAACTAATCCTAACAGCAATTCCTCCCAAGTCAGGGGCATTCTTCTCCATGAAAGTTTTGATCACACTGTCAAAATTCTAGTTTTTAAAGACACATTTTCTTGGGGCAGGGCATTGAACTTCCAATTTAGTTTGCTATTCTAAAGTTTACACATACAGCCTTCTAGAACCAAAGCCATCTCCTGAGTTAAGCATGAGATTAAATATAGATGAGATTCTCTTTCATCTTTATAGATCATCTAAAGCTAGCTTCAAGGGTTGTTAAGATGGTCATGACTAATAGTGGCCTGTGACCCTCGGCAGCCTTCAGTTAAACACCAACTTACCCTTCATCTTTCCTAAGGAAATGGATCACAGCTCTGTCTCTTTTCCATTTTTAATCTTCTCTCCGTTTAAACATTTTAAATGTCAATTGGTTAAAATATAATAACAGTTATAAATTGAGTCTGTTTATTTTATTGTTTCATAATCTAGTCTCTCCTTGTTTAGTCCGCCATAAGGTGTGAGGGAGTGTTTGTTGCTGAGAAATGGGTTGCTGGGAAAATTGTGCTCCAAATAAACAATGAGGTGCTTGATGGGTTTGCTGTAACTAAGACAAGTGAACTAAAGTTGAAGGCTAACCTAATTTTCTCCTCCCTCTGCAAATCGGTGCTATCATGATCCACAGAATGGCTACACACCTTTGCACCAAGCTGCC
The DNA here is from genome assembly GCF_003668045.3 of Cricetulus griseus. NCBI lineage: Eukaryota > Metazoa > Chordata > Mammalia > Rodentia > Cricetidae > Cricetulus > Cricetulus griseus. The sequence continues at coordinate 31,800,202 of NW_023276806.1, forward strand.
CAACAGGGCCACACACACATCATTAATGTCCTGCTCCAGCACGGGGCCAAGCCAAATGCCACCACTGCGGTAAGGAGGCCTGTGGCCCTTCCCTGTACTTGCCCTGCTGTCCTGTTTGTTGTCAGAGATGAAGTGTGATACATCCTCCTTAAACAAACTCCCAGACAGTGGAAAGCCCCAGATTTCTGGAAAAACCTTTCTAGAAGTCTGTGATTTCTGGGGAGTGCTTGCCGGGAAGGAAGTCAGTTGGGTCTCTGGGGAGTGGGGCCCTCCACTTGGGCTGCTGGAAGGGCTTTGCTTACAGCTGGCTCTCAGATGTGAGCGCATATTCACCCTTCCCTCCCTGTCTTCTTAAGGGAGCCGGTTTCTGAGTGTTGGCTTAGAACTGCCTCATTGGGACATGGAGCCATTGAAATGTAAACTAAGCGGTGTAATTAAACAAACGGGGTCCCCAGTGGCCTGGGCTGGAGGCGGCTGGAATTGCTGGCTTGTGTAGTTCTTGCAGTACTGGAGCTCCTGCAGAGCAGAAGCTAAATCTGTCACTGGGTCCCTATGGTAACATTTTACCTGCGGCAGATGGCCTGACCCTTGGTGAGCAAAGAATGTAGCAGGTTCTCCCTAGTAGTTTTGGCAGACACCAGTCCTCAGTTCCAGAGGTGGCTTTAGAAGGCTGGGGCAGCATTTGGAGCTGCTTGACAACCTCAGGGTTAAAGCATCAAGTGCTTATTCAAAAGAGCAGGCAGATGCAAGCTTGTTGTGTTACCATGGTGACCTGGGCTATAGTCTAAAGAAGTTACAAAGACAGATTTAGATGTAATGGTAAAAACTAGTGATTTTCCCGAGCTGTGCCTTGTTTTGGAAGGAAGTGCTGGCTCATGCCGAGCCCCGGGTGAGCTCATTGGCTCGCAAGGCAGTCCTCCCTAGCCTTTCTCACTCTTTCCTTCTTTCTCTCTCTTCAGAATGGTAACACAGCCTTGGCGATTGCTAAGCGGCTGGGCTACATCTCTGTGGTTGACACCCTGAAGGTTGTGACGGAGGAGGTCACCACCACCACCACGGTGAGTACTGATGACTGACCTGCTCCTGTCCTCTTGGTTTTCCCGCCACATACTTTTCGCTCAGTGTTTGCAGCTTCCGTGAACTTCTTTTGCTGAATGCATTGTAGAACAGACTCAGGAATATGCAGCTACGAATGTGTTTACCAATGGAAACAGGGTTTCTGTCTTTAACTCAGTATAATTCCCAAATAAAATATACGAATGCAGCCTTCTAGCTATAGAAAAGTACCTTTTCCTTGTGAGTTTCTTTTCTGGCTCCCCTGCCTCTGTCCTCTAGCTGTGTGTGACACCTACTGCTGGCAGAAAGGTACCACATTCTGCAGCCAACCTGAACTTGGCCTAGAGGCCAGGCAGCTTGTCAAAAGAGCCCCTGGCTAAGTCAAATGCACTTCTATAGACAGCAGAGCATCCTAAAATTTTCTTTCCCTTCTTATGTTTGATGATTTTGTAGAATAAAAAGAAAATCGCAGGTGTTCAGTGTATGCCTAAAGTCCTTTATTTCTACTGCTTTGAAATGCCTGCTTATTCTTGAGGAGAGACCAGTGATAGTTATTGGTCTTTGCCAGAGGAGGTCCCAAGAGCAAACTCTGACAGAGGCTTTCTAATCTCTGCAGAGGCTCCAGGGAGGAGTCTTTAAACTTTAATTTAAGCACGAGTTCTCCGAACAATGGCTTTTAAAATTTATCTTTATAAAGCAGAGAAACAACAAAACCTGAGATGTTCTATGGAAACAATAAAACCACAAACCAACGAATAAAGTACACGAAATAAGATAGGTTCTGGTGAATTCTCCCAAGCTAGAACTGCTACATGCAGTATTTGGGAACACTTGATTCTTTCAATAGAGGGGATCGAAAGGAAAGGAATTTTGTTTCATGGGCTAGTGGAAAGTCCCCGTTGACAGCCATTGAGGTAGACGGGGTGCAGTTGATGTGACATGCAGTTTTAAATAGAGTGGAGTATGAATAATTAATGAGCTGCACAATATCGACTGCACTTTTCGATGGGAGCCAGCTGCACAGCTCCTTTTCTAAGCAGAGCCATCCTCTTTAGCCAGCACACACAGTAGATTTAAAGATATAAAGTATAGATTTGATAAATTATATATGAGAAAAGGTCTTGTCAAAGTTTACCACCCTATTTACAGGTCATTATATAAGGTCATGACCTTTTTTTAAAAGAAAAAGTAAAACTATATTTTATTTAAATATTTTTAATCAATTCATGAAAAGTGCCCATGTGTCTGCAATGTCTTGAGATTTGATGGCATATATTTCCATTATATGTTACTCAAATGAAGATAAATGTGTCTATCCCTTCAAACCTTCATTTCCCTGTGGTCAGAATATTGAAAATCTTTCTGTATGACTGAATCTTTAAAAAAAATAGTGGGATTTTTGTTTTAACAGGAAAAGTTTTAGTGTGAAGACCTACACAGCTATGCCACCTCAGAATAGCATGTACATCACAAAGAAACAAAGGTTTTAGTGACAAGATTGACTCTGAGCCTGTGTGTTGTCTGTCTTGGGTTTTGTTAACTTTAATACTTTTTCCACACTGGGAACCATGGATCTGTACTTTTATAGAATTGCCACTAGATGGCATGCTTGTGGATCCTTTCCTCTCCTGGCCCTACTTTCCTCTTGTTCATTTTTACTGAAGGAAAGGTGTGTGAGGCCTCTGTGCTACATGCCAAAGAGCATCACTGGTCCAAACAGCTCTTCTGCATAAGCGTATCGGTACGGGAGAAGAGAGTTACGGCCCACAGGAAATCTCATTCTGTTTTTGTACATCAATAGCACTGTGAAACTTCCATATCTCATTTCTAAGACTTCCAGTGCATAAATATGGATTAGAGCAAATGATTTTAAACACAAAGATCTGTATTTTAAAACCGAGGCAACTAGCACTTCTTAATTTGTTTCTAAACATTCTAATTACTAGACTTGGAAATGGCTTAGGGGCTAACATATTTGCAAGGCAAGTGTGAGAACCTAAGTTTGGACCCCCAGAACCACGTGACAGTAACCCTGCACATTTGCAATTGTGGTCATCCTGTGGTAAGATCGGAGGTGGCAGCAGGAAAATTCCCGGAAGCTGGAGGGCCAGCTAGCATGGACTTCCCAGCAGCAAAAATAAGATGCTATCTCAAAGCAAGGTGGAAAGAGTGACAACCCTAGGCTCTTCCCCAACCTTCACACATATGTCTTGCTGTGTATGTTGTGCATTCACACAGGTGAACACACACACACACACACACACACACACACACACACACACAGAGAGAGAGAGAGAGAGAGAGAGAGAGAGAGAGATTTTTAAATATCCTATTTGCCATCTTTAAGTAAGATTGCAGAGACTTGTCAGAAACCAGATATACAGGTAGGGTATGGAAGATCTTATCCCTGACAGCTCTAATACAGAACAACTGTTTCAGAACATTTTGTGAGTCTTTGTTTTTTTAATTATTTATATTTCATTATAATTTATTCATTGCTATGTTGTTATTTATGTTCATTTTAAAGCAGAACATTATTTGAAAAATAAATCACCATATTTAGAATTCAAATTTCTAGGTGAAAAACTGATAAGCCATAAATAACACATAGAATGTCAGATTTCAGCTAGAGTATGACATTCACAGTAAATAAACCACCACCCTCCACAATCCCCTTTATCCACAAGGATAGTGATAGTGGTGTCAGGGGTTGTTGTTGTTTTGTTTATATTTTGCTTGCATGTGTCTATGCTGGGTGCTCACAAAGGGCATCAGATCCCCTGGAACTGGAGTTACAGACAGTTGTCCATTACGTGGGTGCTGGGAATTGGACCCAGACCCTCTGGAAGAGCAGCCAGTGCTCTTAACCACTGGACCATTTCTCTATCTCAATGGCTACATGTTTTGATTCTGCTTTATCTTTATTTTCTGGTTCTCCTAATTGGCTCCTCATAGAGTTGTGAGTTTGTTTTGAGACATGGAATTTGGGGATAAAAAGTATGGCTGCATTCTCTTTCAGCATGGAAGTCTTCATGTAGTATGCTTCCCTTTGGGAAGTGATGTTCAATCATTCCTTTTCCCCATGTTTTCTTTTCTCCATAGGGTACTATTTGTGATATCTCAAATAATTCATATGTAAGCTTAGTAAAGTGTTGGCTCTGGAGGACAAATCTGGAATTCAGTTTAAACTGCTGGATGGCAAAGCCCACTTTCCTAACCATACCAATGTAATTAATCTTGGCTTTGCTGAAAAGTAGCTTAACCAGAATTTTGTGAAAGAATGACTCCTGCCTAGGTTTCAACAAAAAATACCACACAAGAAAGTATACTTTATTGATTTCAGTGGGTATGTCCTATTTAATGTCATTTTCTAAAGTTTACTGATTAACCAAAACAAACAAACAAAAAACAAACAAATAAAAGCCAGTGCTATGGTGATAGCAAGCAGTGCAAGGCATTTTATAATGAGGCAAAGGGAATAAATGTCACCTGAGGAAGTTTACCATTAAACGCAGCTTTGAGTTCTAGCTACACAAGTGAGGGATTCATTTCCCATCATTGCATTTACAGGGTGTGCCACTTGTGCAACCACGTGAGTTCTCTTGAAGAAAAGAAACTTCTTTCCCAAGTTCTTTACCCCAAAGCGTGAATGAAGGCATTGTGAAGGAGCAGATCTAGATAGTAAGGGAGAGAGAGGCTGGTGCAGCTGAGATTGCCCACACACTGTGGGATCATGCCTTGTTTCCTTAACCTTGGCTTTCCTAATTTTACACTGAGAGATGCAGCAAGGGAGGCGAGACAGTTCAGCATTGTCTTAGATGAAGTCTCTGTGCTTACCAGAGCGACATCACAGAACTGGGGGCTTATTCCCAACAGTAAGAGCCTATAGCTCTACTCTCCTAAGATTGGACAAACTTTGAAAAATGATTCATTCTTCTACCTGTCAATCTGCTGTCATCAGCTAATTTCTTATTATTGGTGTAATTATAATGTAATGTATTATGTAGCAAATAATCATTGCTAAGAAGAACATAAATTACTTAATAAATTACCCAGAATTACCATACACAAATCATTTTAGATATACTATCCTTTACTCATTAGGAAGGTTTTTTTTTTAAGTCATAAAGGGAAATGTAAATTCTAAGTCCTAAATTTGATTTGATACCATGTCTGTTAAAGGAATCATCAACATGAAAATGCAATGAATACAGATAATTTCATTTGACACTGTCTGGCCATCATTTCTTTCTGTGAATATAGTTCTGTGATCAGATGGCTAAATTGTCATCTTGGAACAAGCACCATCAATATTCACTGTGTGTGCATGTGCTTTATAACACCTAGTTAAACCTTACTGGGGCTGAAGAGATAGCCTAGTGGTTAGTACTTGCTACCCACATGGCAATTCATAATTACCTATAGTCCCAGTTCTAGTGGATCTGAAACCCTCTTTTTGCCTACATAGGCTCCAGGCATGCATGGAGTGTAAATATGTACACGAAAGCAAACATTCCTAACACATTGTAAACAAACTTTTAAAGAAGTTTCATATAACATTGATGCATTCTGTGTGTTTTCTTAAAGAAACATATGGAGTACAGAACCCTTAAATTTTTCTGATATATAGTTTTTCAAATCATTTATAATTGTCTCACTCACGCTTAATTGGGTAGCCATATATGTTGTGTGTGAGGGGGACATATCTTTGTTGAAACTTCCGGGTACTTACCTTTGTTTTTACAGGAAAAAAAAACAATTACACATTTAAAGATTTATCTAGTCATGAAAGTTATATTGACAAATATGATGGACATTAAAAAACAAACACAAAACAAGAGTAGCCTGCAACTGCCCTGGTGACCAAAGGGTGAGGGTGTTGAAAGGTGATAGGATGGCCAAGATCATTTGGCTGTGCTATGATGGCTTGGGAAGTGTGTGAATAAAGGGAGCAATTGGCTGGGGTGTGTGTGACTAAGTGGGGTCAGTTAAGCACACAGTCCCCCACATACAGGGAAAACCAGATATTATCCACTCTTTCTAAAACATCATGATAAAAGCTTATATTTAATTTTCTATGCTTTCCCATATCATGATGAATAACTCATTGTCTGACTTAATTATATCCCATTAATCGTGTGCATATTCCTTATTTTAACTTTTAAAGTAGTTTCTGATCTTGACCATGACATCTTAGATTCTACAGCAGAAAGAGAAGAGCATGCACTTTGAATTATAGCTTAGTTCTCCACATATTGTTCAAATGTAGTTGTTCAAAAAATGTTTTAGTAACCTAATATCTTAATGTTCTTTCATTTTAAAAGAGAATTGTGTATTTTATCTAATTACATCCTTTGTGAGTAGGAAGATCTGTTTGTTATGCATTTAACGATGCCCTGTGTAAATTGGGCATATATGTGGGAGGCACCTACTCTTCTTCAGGTTCTGTGGTAACACTCTACCTCTGGAACAGCAGCCTCCACCCCTCTGTGGGAGGTAGAGAAATAGATGATCCATACAGAGTTGTATGCAATATATGCAACAGTTAAATAAATAAATTTATTGTTGGAACATCAGGAAGTATTTCTCTGTGGAAAGCACATCTGATAGTCCAAAGAAAAGTTTTTGATAGAGATAGGACTATGTAGAAAATCTCCACAGCATAAGAGGCAGGGCCCATGTGACATTGAAACAAACCACCCAGCATGAGGTTAGCAGGGACCTGACAATAAGGCCTTCAGGCCTGTCCATGTTTGCTACCTCACAATAGGTCTTCTGAGCCACTTTATTTAATTTTGTTCTGAAAATAAGCAAAGCAAGTCCACTAAAGAAGTGTTGGTTAAAGACTTGTGCATTTCCATGCTCTGACTGAATCAGTCTAGTTGCTCTTAGCACAAATCTATTATATCCATTTATAGCTACTTGGTATATGGCAACCTGTGGAAAATCTCTTCTGCTTTGTGAAAGAGTCTGTGATAGTCATTGCACTCATTGAAATAAGTCTTTATTATCTGTAAAGCAAAGCGCAGCACTCTGGACAACCTACTCATGGTGCTTTGGTATTCTAGTTGAAGATTTACCTCTTATGTCAAAAGTTTAGTCTTTTAATGTTCCCACAACTGCCAACTGGAACACTAAATACACTTTAAATGTAGGAATTAGAGTTATAAATTTGAAACTCAATCAGCTTTAGGTAATGTTTAAAGCTATGAGGTTTCTTTATTTGTACATGTGTTTCATTTTTTAAATTGATACAATGGTACATATTTATGGTGGGCAGCGTGGTGATTTGAGATGCATACACATTGTGAACATAGCTAAGTGAACTAATTAATTCACCGCCACGTCATGCACTTTTCATTTGTGAGTGGATGTGATGAGAATACCTAACTTTTGCTAGAAAATGTCAAATATACTGGGGCTAGGGGTGCAGGTCAGTTAATACAGACCTTTCTTAGCATGCACAGGGCCCTGGGCTCAACCTCCAGTACCTCTTAAACAAGCTATGGTGGTGCACAGCTGGAATCCAGGCACTTGGGAGGTGATGACAGAAGGGCTGAAGTACAGGGCTGTCCATGCGCACAGCAAGTTTGAGTTTGAGATGAGCCTGGGGTCCATGACACTGTCTTAAAAACAACAGAGAAAAGAAAGTTTCAAGTGCACAATCTCCTGCCATATTGTGTGATCATCACGGTGCCATGTATTTATTGCACTTCTTCCCCCTTTGACTGACATTTTGTATCCATTGAGAACCAGACCATTTCCCCCTCGCCTGGCTCAGCCACTAGCAACCATGCTTTTGCTGTCTGTTTGTATGATTTGGACTTTTAAACAATTTCACAGATTAGTGAAATCGTATGATATTTGTCTCTCTGTGTCTGACTTTTTTTCATTTTGAAAATCACCGTGGTGTATTTGGGGTATAATTATCATGCTGTTCCATTCTGTACAAGTGATTCAAAAAAGTCCTGAGGCCCCTCCTTCCTAAGATGAACGTAATTTTCAATTACGACCATCAGTTATTCCAGCCGAAACTTACTGAGTCCTATCCTATTCCAAGGACTGTTCTCAGAGCTCTCGTATTAATATCCCTAACAATTTTATGAAACATTAGTTTGTGGTGTTTCAACAAGGAAACTGAAGCATAGCTAGGTTCAAGGACTTGCTGAGGCCTTGCAGCTAAGATGAGTCTAGAATTATAAGCCAAGCAGCCAGATGAGCCTGGTCTCTCATCCTTTTTACTCTATCAGGAATGAAATCATTGGATTTTGCCCCTTGGGAGCACTGGAGAAGGCCAATAAGCAGTAAACCATAACTGTAGACTGTGAATATTATAAAGATGACTAACTCTCTACTTCTGGTCCTCTAACCCATGACAAAACATATCACATATAATTTATGTGACCTATATTATTTACAGCATCTTTTTATTGGCTTTGTTTTTAGTACATTGCAAGTTTATTACTTCATTGTAAAGTTTTTTTTTTCTGGAAACATCACTTAGTTCATGTTAAAGACGTCTTGAAGACATTAGTTTACTTTTTCAATATGACTAATTACTCATGCCATTACCAGAAACTTCATTTTTCAAATGGGAACTAACTGTAATGAATTTTCTCTTGTACAATGTTCATTGGTCTTTTATCTTCAGAAAGAACAAAGGGGATTTCACGAAAGAGTAAGTTTCTAAAGCTTCCGCATGGATAAGATGGGATGGTTGAGGTCCCATAACTTGCTGCTAAGGTAGATTGGCACCTCTGTAACTTCATTCATGTTTTGTTTGATTTTATTTTTAACTTTGCAATGAATGCTTTTTGTTTTTCCAGACTATCACGGAAAAACACAAGCTAAATGTTCCTGAAACGATGACGGAGGTGCTTGATGTTTCTGATGAAGAGGGTAAGTAATAGTTTCTGCAGTCTTTGTGACAGCTGTCAAGTTCTTCCACAAGGAAACCAAAGTTTTCTTAGGGCTAAAGGTGGTAGTATAGATGACAGCATCCTAATATTTAAAGCTCAGTCACCAATTGTAGTGTACAGTATTTATTCCTGCCATTGAAGAAGTAGGCAAGTCAGGTCTACCTAGTTTTCCCCATTGTTATCTTTAATCTCTAATAACTAGTAAGACTAAGAAATGAGAAAGAAACTTCAAATTATCCATGTACTAAAAGACCTGTCTGATATAGTAGTCATTATATATATATATATATATATATATATATATATATATATATACTAATTATATACCAATACATTTCATATTCAAATGCCTTGAAAGGCTTTTAAACATTCTTCATTAGAGGTATATTAAGAAATCTCTGTTGTCTGATTAGTTCAAGTGTACAGAATACATATATATATCAAACCCAGAAAAAAAAGTCTTGGAAAATTCATTAAAGAACCTCAGCACAAAATAGTACAGTCCTAACACAATAAATCATTCTTAATGCCAGGAAAGATCAGCACTTTGACGATGGTTTTAGAGTTGAGGAACATTATCTAGTCTGGTAGTCCTCAACCTTCCTAATGCTATGACCCTGTAGTCCAGTTCTTCATGCTGTGGTGATCCTCAACCCTAAAATTAATTTATGGCTACTTTACAACAGTAATTTTGCTACTGTTATGAATTATAGTGTAAATATGTGATAAGCAGTATTTCTGATATGTGACTGATAAAGGAGTTGTAACCCAAAAGTTGAGAACTGCTCATTTAAACAGTGGATTGCAAAGTCCTGAAAAAGAATTTCTAAAAAAATGTGCTAGGCTCTCCTAGGGGTAGAGGTAAGAAGCCATCTTGAGACAGAAAGTTTCCTTTTTTTTTTTTTTTAACCTCCCCAGTGACTTTTCTTTGTTCCATATTTTTAATTTCCCTGCATTGTTTCTCCTGAGTAAAAACAAAACAAAACAACAAAAACTACTACCCTAAGATCACAGAAGTGCCACACACAGTATACAAGCTTCAATAGCAAAACCAGCATGTGAGATTTAAAAATTTATTGCCATATATATGTACAAGGAAAATTCAGTCATATCTTTACAAAATCATTGCCACAAAGGTGCTGCTGGGCCTGATAGTAATAGTCTCTATAGAAATGATTAAATATGTTTTTAGGTTTTTTGGCATGCAATCTCAAGACAAAGCTTTACATTCTTCAGTCTTATTTGGAACCAGTTTGTTTTGTTATTGGCAATAGGCACTGAGCTCTGTCAGTCTGCATAAGAATTATGACAAGAATGAACAAATGTTGGATCAATGTATGATGATGAGTTATTTTAAAAGTATTGCCAAATGCTGTAATTCTGAGTAATTATTATAAGTCTGAGCTGTGTTCTGCCAGCTGAGTTTGAGCATACTTATATGCACACCATATTTCGGTGGGATTTTATTTTTCATTTTCATTCATATGTTGTGCAGCTCTTAAGCAGTTTGGTGACCACTTTATTGATGGGGAAACGCTTAGTGATTCAGGTACCATTTAAGGGACTCAGAGTGATTGCTTTTCTTTGCTTTTCATTTTTCTTAACTACATAGAAGCAACCCATTAATCCTTAAATCTTTGTGCTTGATACTAATGTTTCTTTTGAAACAGCTTGTGTAATATAGGTAGAATTATGCATGTGTGCATTTGATGTGTGCATTTTATTAACTTGTAAGTTTAAAGCCACAATTTGCTTATTCTGGTAATAATTTAGCAACTATTATGGAGACCATCATTATAAGAATATTTTTCCAGATAAATATCTTTGTTTTTTAGGATAGAGATTTTGAGGAAAAGTAATTCTTTGATAAGTTAACATTAAAGTAAGCATGGCATATTGGTTACTAATTTATTAGTTCCAGTCTATACCTTCAGTCAAGACTGCTTGAGGTGAATGCTCACATTACCCTTCTAAGATGAGGCAAAGATATATTCACTTAGAAGCCAGGTATGTTAGCATGTACCTTTAGTTATGATTACTCAGGAGACAGAAGCAGGATGTTAACTTGAGAGGAGACATTAAAGTGAGCCTGGGCTGGGTATGGTGGCACATACCTTTAGTCCCAATACACAGGTGGCAGAGGCAGGTAGCTCTCTGTGAGTTCAAGGCGAACCTGATCTAAGTAGTGAGTTCCAGGACAGCTAGGGCTATGCTATGTGGAGAGAATCTGTCTTTTAAAAAAAAGTCAGCCTTAGCAATGCATTGAAACCCTCTCTTAAAAACAAATATATAATTAGGAGTTATAATGTGATTGATTTTTTAAAAGATAGTCAAGAGTAGAGGTAAGTTATTATGATTAAGAATGATCTTTAAATAGCATTTAGTGAGGGGATGGCTGGTGGGAGAATATTGTCCAGTGTTTAAGTGTTCCCGGCACTCATGAAAGGCAGCTCACAAACACCTATAACTCCAGCTCCAGTGGATCTTATGCTGTCTTCTGGTCTCTGTGGGCAACTATATACACTTACACACACTTACACACACACACACACACACACACACACACACACACACACAGAGCACACACTCACACACACGCACACACTTACACACACACAAATAAAAACAAAATACATATTTTTAAAAGTCATTCAGTGTGAATTTGGTGTTTAGGGGACAATGAATGAATGACATAAAACATTCTATGTGATATGCAGTTTCCAGAGATGATGTGGTATCTCTTCATAGCAAGCTTATTACATGAAAACTCAGTTTATAAATTAGATGCATTTGATTTCAAAACAGATCACTATTTTTAAAATAATTGGTAAAGGACTTATTACCTAATGCAACTAAAGTGTTTACTGTAGAATTTCTAGAAACTTCATTTGTAAGACTCTCATGTCTGCCTAATATATAAAATGAGATGTAGATATATAACTTTTAAAATCAAAATTGCTAAACAGTGACATTTGCCAGTGGTTAAAAAAGAACTCTTGATTTGATAGGAATATTGATTATTGAATAAGAGCACTTTGTGATAAGAATAATGTTTTAGTTTTACTAATAGCCAAAAATATAACAACTTTCTATTACCAGCAGAGAATTCAAGTACAGTGATTTTTATATAAATGATATATTTGAATTGTGAAAAAAGCTTTTTATGCAAAGGGTCAGTACAGCATTAGTTGACCTACCGTGCTAACTCTTTAACATTTTGTTCAGTAAATGTTTTCGTGGAACCTGCTATCATCCACATGGACATAGTGCAGTCACATATGTTTAGAAGGTGTTAGCCCATCCCCATTCTCTATAGAATCTACTGGTGGTAACCATGTACAAATACCAAAGGGTATTCATAAGATGGGTTTAGATGCCTGCTCCAACTAACTTGATATGTGCTAAAGCCATTGGTGTTATCCTCCCTTGAATCCAAAGCACAGCTGGTGAATGTGCTGTCATAATAAGAAGAGTTCTATAATTCACATTATGGGGGAATTAAAGGCAAACACAGGGTCTGCCTTCATACATGGAAAGTAATGCATGAAGAGCTGAAAGTGAAGGTACAATACCATCAGTGTTCATATCTAGAATCGGGGCCATCCACACAATCTTATGTATTTTCCAAAAAGCGAGAGATTAATCAGAGGGTGTACCAGGTTTTAAGAAGTAGAGAAAGATCAATACAGGGATCTTAATGTAGGAAAGTGCAGCAGAGTGATAATGAGTGGAAAAATAATTCAGTTATTCTGTTGCATAACAACTTTGGGTTTAGTTTCGAAGGGTCTGAATTTTTAGCTGAGTCTAGAGAAATTGGAATATCATAAAGGTTTCAGTTAATGATTAAAAAAATCTGCTTTCTTGAATATTAATCCAGTTGTGGTCCACAGAAAGAGGGTGTTTTATTGGGAACTGGAAGAACTCATGTATCTGAGAGTAGAGAAAGCACTCACAGAGAATGGTGGCAAGTGCAAATGGCTTATCTTTGAGATTCATCCATCAGTTAGTGAACAGCTCAAGTATGCATCTCCACAAGTGCCCTGGATCTGCATGATCTATCGAACATGAGAACTTCAGAATGGCAGAGGGTTGAGAAGAAAAACTGGGAAACAAGTTTCATCTCTTACATGCTCACTTTTGTGAGCACTTAGCCTCCTTCTCATTGCAGCTTTCCCCATATTTCGGTAGAAAGGGCAAGGGCTCAATGATATTTCAGAAAGTCTCTTTATCTGAGCTTTACAGAGGTTATCACCATAGTTAATCCACACCATTTAGCCTTAATTTATCCCCAGGTTTTTAATGTCTGTGTTGGTAAGCAAAATCAATCTTACTGTAAAAAAAAAAAAAACACTGCAGTATGAGCCCAGTGGTGATGGCACATGCCTTTAATACCAGCACTTGGGAAGTAGAGGCAGATGGATCTCTATGAGTTTGAAAGCAGCCTGGTTTACAAAGCAAGTTCCAGGACAGGGTTGTTATACAGAGAAACCCCATCTCAAAACCAAAACAAAAACCCAACAACAAAAAACAAAACTACAGTATGCTGATGCCTGACAATTAGTGGGAAGGAGCTACCCAAAATGTGTCTGGAAAAACTGTAGAATATGCCGGGCATTGGTGGCACACGCCTTTAATCCCAGCACTCGAGAGGCAGAGGCAGGTGGATCTCTGTGAGTTTGAGGCCAGCCTGGTCTCCAGAGTGAGTGCCAGGATAGGCTCCAAAGCTACACAGAGAAACCCTGTCTCAAAAAAACAAAACAAAAACAAAAACAAACAAAAAAAACCCTGTAGAATACAACAAAAGTGACCTCATTAATCTGAGATTCATCATTTTATTAAATGAATACATCTGTAATTTAGGAAGACATTGTTCCAAGTACAGGAAACTCACATTAAGTTTGTTATATGATGCAGGAAACTAGTTGTGTTTGACCCTTCTACATCAGATATGTTAATAATAGAAAGTATGTCACTGTACAATTATTCTGTAATAGCTAAATTATGCAGAATAGACTGTCTGGGGCTAGAGAAATGGCTCAGCAGTTAACAGCACTTAACCACTTACAGAAGACCTGGGTTTGGTTCCCAGTACCCACATGGTGGTTCACCACCATCCCTAAACCTACTTTGGCCGGATCCAGCAGGCACATATGTACACACACATGGATACAGGCAAAATAGTCACACCCAAAGAATAAATAAATAAAGTAAATATAAGAAAGACCCTCATCTCTCCCATCTCCGTCACTAAAAGCATGGAGACAGCTGCACTACTCGCCATAGAGAGAGTTTGTGGAGAAGCATGTTGATAGGGGGTGAAGTAGACAAGGAAGAGATGCTTACGGAAAACTCAGGCGCAGGATTCTTAGAGGGGATTGAAATATGGATGTGCAGTTTGACCAGGATCTGAGATGGACCCAGTTGTGAACACCTTATATATAGTATATGAAGTCTTTGAATTTTTAATAATATATGGCAAATGGGACATAACAGGGGTCATGTAGGAATGGCATTTCAGACAAGAGAGCGTGAGAAGAAACACTCAAAGTAATAGGAAAAGGGCCCAAAGAGATTTCTGTCAGAGATATCATGGAAGATTGCTTTTTCAAAGAAGTCAACTCTTGGTCACTGTTTAATTACTAAAATCAATTAATAATAGCAAGGGTCTCTTTAATTAGTTTGATTACAAAGGGAAGAGGAGACCAAGTATGATGTAGAATAGGGCTTAGTGTTTACTAGAGGGAGGGAGAGTCCTTCATGAGATTGGTGGCAGAGGAAGATTATAGATGAGGGTCTAGACCAGGCTGACAAGAAGATGGGGGGCATAGGGTTCTAGAAATGGAGATAAACAAGCATGAACTCCCTCTACTTCTCCTGATACACGCTTTCCACCACTCAGTGTTGATAGGTAATACTGAACAATAGTATTTTTGGTGCAAATATTTGGAGAGAAATTGCATATAATATCAAGATTTGGCCAGAGACAAGTACCCCTCCTATTAACAGTATCAGATGAGATTCTAGATAGTGTGACTATCACTAGGGACTTTGGGTCACAGTCACAATCTATTCCTAAGGCTCACTATGGGTGTATCCAAAACTCTGAAGCCTCACTTTTAATTAACCGAGCATAGCAACTGCTGGAGGCATATCACACACACACACACACACACACACACACACACACACAATCAGAAGGCAGAGAATTGGGGAGAATATTAAGGACAGACACTATTTCATGAGCTTAAAGTGATCAGAGGGTTTCAAATAGTGCCTTGGCCTGTCACTAGAGTTTTTAAAAGGATATATTTTATTTTAAATATACTGTCCAGACAGCTTGTTCTCTATTTGTAACACAATTCCATCACCAGAAGAGAGGAAGGTTAGAAATGTGTTCATTCCCAGGTTCTGCCAGATCATCTGTAGTTTACTTACTGCCCTGGTCTGTCAGGGTGGAATTTTCCAGCTAGACTCTGCCTTCCCTCCTCTATCTTTTCCTTCCACTTTTATGAACCTTCTGCTTCCCACCAAGACAAAACAAGAAAGAGGTTGAGTAAGAAAATCTAAAATGTGGGCCCTGTTTTATTATGAAGCATTGAGAAATTTGAAGGCATAAGTAATAGATACTTATTTTGAGTCTAACTTTGTTCCCTGTGACCACCTTGGGATCAGAACTGGAAACAGGAGAAACAGGTTAGCATTTGAAAACTAACTGACCCAGCAGGTGGATGCAGGGTGCCCCAATTTGGGTAGTAGTAGGGACTTAAGCCAAGTTCGCTTGTATTGGAACTTCTGAGTGGGGTCAGGGAAGAGGGGAAAGAGGAAGCATGCAAGCCAACTTTTGAGTGTTAGGTGATGTTTGGCTTCTTGCTCCAGTGATACATAAGATGCAGCTCTTGTTATGTAATAGATCTTGCATTTGACATTCCCATCACCCTTTTCACACATGAAAATGGGTCACAGACTGTCTTCCCAGATGTTAATAAAACTCTCTAAAACAGATTAGGCTCATGCCCAAGCCAGAGCATGCCAAGATTTTAGTAGTCCTGTTCTTAGAATTTATTTTTACTTTTGTGCTCTTTTGCTATTGTATATATTTAATCTTATAAAATATTATTATCGTATTTGTGACCAGCAACATGATTTAGCAGGTAAATTGCTTTCTGCTAAGCCTGACAAACTGAACTAAATCCCAGCTCTCACACAATGGAAGCAGAGACCATGTTCCTCTGATATCCTTTTCATGTGTACACACACACACACACACACACACACACAGAGGCACACAAACACACAGATACATACACACAAACACACTAACACACACATACACAATATATAAATAAAATTAAAACCTCTCATTTATTATAGAAAAATATACGTTTCTTAGCCTACTGTCAATGGCACAAAGAGACTATTAGTACTGGATTTTGTGCAGAATTATTGAAGGTACTGAGAGAATTCTAATAGTCTACACATTTGGCTAATCTTTAAGCTGAACTAGTCATCATATGACAGACATAATAAAGAAAACCCTTTCAAGGTAGCCAAACAATTACAATTCAGAGAATTGTTTCTTCTTGGTGCATTGTAGGGCAATGAATCAAATACTATCTCTATTAGCTTTAGCCCTTTGTAGACATATGCATGAACCCTGTTTCTTCCTGCTGTGCAGTGTTTTGCTGTTATCCAAGATGCTGTATGAATGCCCTTCATAATTATGGGCATATTTTGTTGCTGGTATGAAATTCAACAAGTAACTTCCTTCACTCTCCTCTGATTGCCTTAAGGTGATGACACAATGACAGGCGATGGGGGGGAATACCTTAGGCCTGAAGATCTCAAAGAACTCGGTGATGACTCACTACCCAGCAGTCAGTTCCTGGATGGCATGAACTACCTTCGGTACAGCCTGGAGGGAGGGAGATCTGACAGGTATTCACCAACCTTTCATTGAATGTCAGACACAAGTGCTCACAACACATTTAAAAAAATGTTTCCCTCTTTTCTCTTTTTCTTTTGGTTTTTAGAGATAAGGTCTCACTGTGTAGCCCAGAATGGCTTTCTCAGATGAGTCTCAAACTCCTGACCCTCCTATTCCTAGCTTCCTGAGTGTTGGGCATGCATTATAGGCAGGTACACTATGTACCACTATGCCTGGCTGACCACTTCCTTTTTTATGGAGATTAAAAAATGTAGACATGGTTATAGAACACTTATGGGTAGTTTACCACATTTGCCAGTTAACATGTTATCGCCTTCATTTCTCTGATATTTTAAGTAGTGCCCATTTTGAAGGACTGGAAACTAGTTCAGAGACACCAAACAATATAGTACAATCATCCAACTGCTACGAAACTGGACAAAGACAAACAGGAGTCACTGCCTTCCCAAGTGATGTATTTATCAGCTGCCACATTGTTCTCTAGGGAAATTCTACGCACAGTTTTGCCTGGCCGATATGTTTAACATCTCCAGATACCCTTAAGTCTAACTTAACTATTGGTGCTGTTATTTCTGTGTGAACAAAATTATGAAGAATAATAGAAAAACAAGTGCAGAGGGAAACTGCTCTGGAGTTAATGTTTTCATTTAAAAAAAGAAGATAGGATCTTATGAGGTGATCTGTGCCCATAAGGACCTGACTATTTATAGACAAATGTGAAGAGCCTTTCTCATATTCTGCACTGTGAGATTCAAGGTACTCTTGGCTATTACTAGCTAATACACCTGGTGCTTGGTACTCTCAACAGCAAGATGAATAAGAATATTCTGGGTATTTCTTCAGAAGTATGGCTGCCAGCCTGGGTCACATATATGCCTGTCCATGTTGCTGTAATGTCTTTCCCATCAACAGTCACATGCTCATAGGACAAAGCTCACTCTTTTGTTGGCTATGTTATGAATTTCCCATGTTTACAGCTTAAGGAATTATCAATTCTACATTGATAATATACAAAAGCAAGCTACTTGGAGGCTTTTCCCTTAAGCACCAGAATTCCTTCTCTCTTTTTTCCCCCCTCTTGCCCTTTTCTTCACTTTTTTCTTTCTTTTTTTTTTTTTTACTGTGGTAAGTTAATTCTTGAGCTGTGCATTCTGGTAAGTCCCAGAGGTACCAACCTGATTAAAATATGTTCACTGAATTCACCGCCTAAGAGAGACCCTGAAAGGCCAGGATGGAAGAGCACAGAGCGCCTCTGCAGGGCTGAGGCTTGATCTTCCTGACAGATAGAAGCTCAAACACAGGAAGAATGCATAGCAGTGATGCTAGGGAAGACAGGGATACTTAACTGTGGGGGCAGCAAAGCTTACATTATCGGTGGCACACTGGTGCCTTGGGCTGGAGTGGGAGTGTGAAGGGAGGGAGCTGTACCTGGATTTTATAAGAATCCCTCTACAGAGGACCATTCTAGTGCCCACTGGACTAGACCACCCAGCTGCTTAGTGCTGTTTGCTGGGTGATTATGCAACTATGAAACTCTAACCCTGGGCTAGTCGTGGAAAGAATCCAGCAGTGACAATTTTGAAACGGGCAGTGAGATTTGTTGGTTAGTTTTATGGAGCATTTGAAAACGAAGGGAGGTGACTCCCTGCTATTGGTGGCTTAGATAGTAGGTGACCCTTAGGGTCAGCGTAAGAAAGGAGGAGCCTGTGGGGGGTTTGGGGGGAAAGGTGACTGAGCCTGTGTTCCACACATCAAATTCTTGTCCACTGACAGATTTCGATTTATAATCTGAGATTCTTAAAAGACTATGTTTTAACAATAAAAAAACTTCTCTGTAGCTTTGTGTGAATTCACGATAGTGTGCACTTGATTATGTTCAACCAAGGAACAATTCATTTTCATCAGTTTCTAATTATTAAAAAAATACCTGATTCAGTCACATTTCCTTTTTTTCAAACTAAGATTGGAGAATGGTAGTGTACTTTTTATAGAATAAGGAGGTGGATGGTTTGAAATTTACCAGCATATAAAGATGGAGGCTAGAAGCAAACATTACATGCTATGTTTTTAGGGTTCCACCTGCATCTCTTGGCCACCACATGTACACACTAGCCCAAAACAGAGTATGGACAGCATCTCATTTTCATGTTTATTAATTACTATTTCACTTTTGCTTGAGCAATTTGGCACACCACTTTTTTGGTAACCATTCTCCTTTTCATTATTTCTTTATTTGGTATGCTGTCAGTAGTACCATCCCCAGGTAGGTATTACATGGCATGAAACCATGGCCTTCCTGTACACACACGCATTTCCCTGCTTCACTGCTCACTGCGTATGTATGCACGTGCATCCATGTGTGCGTATGTGTGTGTGTGTGTGTTGGCCAGAATTGCTTACATCTTGGAATTATGGATTTTTTTCCCCTTTGATCTAAATTCAGTAACTGCTGGAGTTAGTCTGTTACTGGAACCACAGTGCCAGGAGATCCAGGCTTAACTCTGACTGTTACAGTGCCACCTTGTGGCTGAAGACACAGAGGCATGGTTTCTCCCATACAAACTAAACAACCTACGTATATATGCACTTGGAGAAGCTAGAGAAAATATTCTGTTGCCTGAAACAAGCATGTACAAATTAATGCATACTGAACAAAAACACAGTCAAATTACAATCAGCTAGCTTTTAGTTCATTTATTATTATTATTGCTTACAGGTTAAAAATACTGTCCAAATTCAAATATAAAACCCCAAGTAACCAAAAAATCACAGAAGCTTCTTCAGCACACTGAACATTTTGTGCATTTACTTGTTCAACAGGGCTTCAAACTCTATAAGTTGAATGTCTAATAAATTTTATAGTTTAGTAAGATATTAATTATTACATTTATTCAAACCCATAAATTATATGAAAGGAGGAAAGTGTGAATTGAGTCTTTCCTTGTATCTATAGCTGCTAATCCCTCAACTGAACAAGTAAAATTTAATTTCTCTGGATATATTATTCTCTGTGTATTAAGTGAACAGGAGTCCCTGCTCCCCAACATAATTTTTTAATGGTAACTCTGCTATAAAACATTAGAACTTTTTCGTAATGTTTTCCACCAAATGTGGACAGTTCATGACTCAGAAACTCAAATTATTCCAAAAGTTTTTTCTTGTTATTATTTTACCAGAGAGAATTATGTCTCTGCTGTTAGAATATCTCAGCAATATTTTCTCAGGGTGAAAAGAACAGTTAGGAAACATAAAGTTTGATTCACTATCCAGTTAGCATTTCCCTACAGTCAGCAGAGAAAGCACCATAGGATCCTCAAAGAAATGAACACTCAGATAGTGGTCTTGCCCATTGTCTCTTTTGCAATCACCTTTTGTGGCTAAGTTGTCTTTTTTCCTTGTTAGCTGTTTAAGCAAGATGAAAATGAATAAAAACCACCAGATTCTCTCTCTACCTTCTCTATATCAATTCAGTCGAGAGACAGACCCAGTATTCAGGAAGATGGCAATCACAAACTCACCTTCATCACTGGTGCTAACTGTGGGATGGGATATGACACTTAGGGCCCATAAGCTTTTTCATATCATGCTCTTCAGGCAGACCTGCCAATTAGTCATTGTCACTCCAGTGGTCACTGAGACCCAGTGCCTTCTGTCAAAGTTTAGGTATAATACAATTCTGACAGCTTTGTCACAGGTTTTATGTGGAATACCTTTATTACCACTGTTTATTCCCATCAGTATACATTTTCATTTTAAACCAGAATTTCTTCTCTACTTAGGGTGCATTAAAAGGTTAATTTTTCCTAGCAAAAGAGCTGGCCTTTTGAATCAAGTGTTCTTCTTACCTGGTTCACATCTTTTGCAGTATGAATTCACATACAGCTAGCATCTTTATTATGAAAAGTTATAGTCTAAACATTTAGATTATACAACCATGGCTAGACATTATATACCTAATAAATCTGGGCCCAGCTGAAGACGCTCGATGGGAAAGGTGATGGAGTAGACACTGTTGTTTCGTGAGGTTGGCCCTCTGCCTTTGGCCAAAGTCAAAACAAAATAAAGAATAGAATTTAAGTACTACTGGTGGACTGCTGCTGGGTACAAAACACACTCAAATGTATCTCTGCTTCCTCTGGGTTACAGCAAGGAATAGCAACATTTTATTCCACTAGTGGGAGTACACTTTTGTTACATTAAAAGATTATCATCCTTATTATTGAATTTCTGTCTCAGCCTAAATTCAAGATCTCATTAAGACCCCATCAAAAGCCAACTCCACAGCCACAAAGCCAGCTGTAGTATCAGTTGCTGCCTCTTGCTAGGGCTCAAACTTCTGCTGATTAATTGCAAGGCATCCAGGCTACCTGTGCCCTGTGTTAAGACTCTCAATCTACCCCAAAAGCCTGTAAAACTGTAGATAGCTGAGTTCAAATTATATTTTGATTTTATTTCATTATAAACATATAGATTTATGTAGGGAAGAGCTTATACAGCCAATAATCAATTTCTTTTTGTCGTATCACTTACTGTCTAAATGTGAGGTTCTGAAAACCTACTACTGACAAAACATGGGAAAATGTCACCATAAAGAATCCTTCATGTAATAATGTTTTCAAATAGCTGGTTTTCATTGACATCTCATGTTTATCAGAGAGCGTGAGTAACAAAATTTGATGCATTTTCAAGACTAAGGTGTTTCTACTAATCTACATGCTAATTTTCTATTTAATAAACTTAATGTTAGTATTTCATTCAGTCCATAATTCTACAGTGCTTCATTGATCAATATCTACTAGGCTTGCTTATCCTTTGTGTTACCCATTTGTGGTTTTTGGCTGGCAGTTTGAATGCAAACTGTTAATTCCTGGGCTATGCATAAAAATCTTCATATGACACATTATTTCAAATATCAATCTGTAAGCTAATCGTGGTAGCTCAGACCTGTAACTTCAGCCCTCAGGAAACTGAGGCAAGTGTTCAAGGACATTCTGGGCTACATAGTGAGTTCCAGACTAGCCTGGATGACACAGAAAGACCCTGTCTCAGGAAAATAAAAGGGATAACACCAAAATAATGTCCTTTGATTGTACATATTGAATAGAATGAGTGCAATTTTTGCCCATTGCATTTGAATCTGCAATTAGGAATAACAAAATTCAGATTTATCAAAAATATAAGGTGTTACTTTTGGTGTCTGTTGGCAGTTTGTCTTTGTGTTAGTGTGTATCTGTTTTGGGCTGGTGCTGAGTTCCTCTGCTCTTGCCTCTCATCCCCATGGCAACCAACACTCTTTAGAGCTTCCTGCACTACACACAGGGCATACAAAAGGGACACTGCCCTCCTCTGAAATAACAGCATTGTTGGACTCTCCAGAGATAAACAAGAGGAACTCCACTTCCACAGGAACCACACATCTGGCTCCAGTTCATTTCACTCTGTACCTTCCAGGGGAGGACACTGACATTCAGCCATTCCCCGTGTGGAAAGGAAGAGGAAGGGGCATGGGAAGAGAATAGAAAATAAAGGGCAAAAACTGAAACCTGCCTTTTCGTTCTACTTTTGCTCTCCGGCCGCTGTCTTCCTTCCATCAGATATTTTTTCCCACGGCTGCAGGGAGGTTATTTAGCAAGGATTTCAGAATTATTACCTGTATAAATTTCTTCTGCTGGCAAATAAAAGACAGTTGCTGGTTTCAAACATTTCTGGAAAGGCAACAAATCAGATTAAGAGTATCAAATTTACCTTGTGGGTTCCCTTGTGCCCTTGCCTTTCACTGTTCAGCCAGTCTGAGGATGCGTTTTTAGCTGTTGGGTGGAGGCGTAGGGCCACTCTGAGACCTGTGTCCCCTGGAAGTTGCACTGTTAGCTAATAGCACGCTTTTTTCACTCTCCTGCTCGGCTCATTTCATCTTCCCAACCCTCCACCGCTGTTGGTTTATGATCATGACCTCCTGCCAACCTACCAGCCTCCGGTCCTTCAGTTCTGACAGGTCTCACACTCTGAGCCATGCTTCGTACCTGAGGGACAGTGCCATGATTGATGACACGGTTGTGATTCCTGGCCACCAGGTATGTGACTTTCTGCCTTCATGACTGCTTTCTGGATAACTTTTTCAAATGTCCTCATACCACAAATATCCCGAGGAAACCTGGTGGGGGTGGGAGTCCAGAGGGAGAAAGAAATAGAGAATGACAGAAACCTAAATTTATTCTTAACAACAAAAAAAAAATTTAGGGTGAGAGATTTGACGGTGCCCTACAATATGACAAATGTTCACTAGATTTTTCACTGAGCATTGCCCCCTACCCTCTAAATAATATACTGTTTCTTTTTTTGGCCATACTTTCTTCAGCCATAGTTCCTCTATGGAGATTTTCTACAAAGATTTGTGTTGTGTAACTAATATCTCCATTATGAGATAAAAATGACCCAGGCATATTTACATGATGAATGGTACCTTGCAAAGTACATTTTGTTGCAATATTTAAAGTAGCTATGAGAAAAGGCTTTAAGTTTACTTTGGAACCTTTAATTTTAGGTATAATTTTATTGCTCGTGATGGATTTGATATAGGGAAATGGATGAACAGGGGCTCTCTTCAAAGTACTCTGCTGTCATAATATAATTCAGGAGGGAATTATAGAAGAGATAATTTCATGGTGTTTTTAGACAAAAATTTCTGTCATAGCACCTCTTGTTTTTGTGCTCTTTCAGAACTCACTGTATTTTAGTTGAGTTTTGAAGCTTGTTTTCCATTAAATCTGATGTTCTTTGTGTGTAGGTGTCAGCTCTAGCCAAGGAGGCAGAGAGGAATTGTTATCGTCTGAGCTGGGGCACTGAGAACTTAGACAACGTGGCTCTTTCTTCCAGTCCTATTCATTCAGGGTGAGTGAATAAATATTATGTATCCAGATCAAGAGGTAAAAAGAGATGAGGAAAGTCACAGCTTTGTCCAGTAGCTTTTCGGAGGAGGTGACTTTGTTTCAACTTGTGAATAATGTTGCCTTTTCCACCATGGTTCCAGCTGCACCAGTGAGACAACAAAATGGGGTTGAATTCAGCATAGGAAAACTAGTGTTTTTAAAGTAGTGGGTAGCAACAATTAGCTAACTAACTGGACTAGAATCACCTCCTCACTGATTGTGTGCCATCCTTTAAAAAGAGGCTGGGCCAGCTGCTTGTTTGAAAGTTTCAACCTGCTGAGATTGAATTGACTGGATTTTGAAATAAATGCCTTTCCTCAAATATGTATGCATTTAAAATAATGGTTACACACACACACACACACACACACACACACACACACACACACACACACACACACACACACACTGATCCATAAACTCAAACTCAAGTAGGGATATGAATAAAAAGATTTCACATCCATGTAGTCATTTTCTCAGCTGTCTTTTCAATGCCTTTCACAGAGTGGATACAACCTGCTTGTCACTCCTTTAAAGTTAAAGCTTTTAAAATCATTAGACTTTACCTAGAAACAAGTACTTAATAGAATATAGCTTTTATTATTTCTGCATCCTCCTTATACACATTTCACATTTCTCAAAACTCCAAATAAGTTAAACAAAGTGCGCCCCAAGTCTTCTGAATGACAATACAAACACATTCAGCCCACAATCCCAATATGGACTTGTTTCTATCATCTATGGGTGTCACTATTGTAGTGGTTGAGCAAACATGGGGCCACAGAGGACTTTAGGGAGAAGCAAGATTACCCTTAGAAAGTTAAGGATTCCAAGAGCTGTGCTGTTTGAAAGTGACATTCATATTAATATATATGAGTAGCATTCATCATGTCTTATAACACTGATTCCTTATTAATCCACTCATCATGGATCAGGTTCATAAGTAATAGCTGTTAGATATTTTTCAGGGATCTGAGTTTTAACCCACTTAAAATGTAAGGGAAAGGCGACTGACTTTTGGGTAAAGAATAGTGAAGAAAGCTTGTGATTATATCTAACGTATACATGAGGACAATGCTGCATTAAATTCAGTAGTTGTCTTAACTTCGAGCTGCATTTTCTACCACTAATCAGTGCTAGTTATTTACTTTCCCTCTATTTCATTTTTAAGAGATGTCCTTGGCTAAGAAGAACTGGGCCAATGATTACACTCTGCTTCCTGCACAGATTGATACATTCAGTATTTGGACAAATGAGAGGCTTGACTTTTTGTTATTATTTGAGTTGCCCAACTGACTCCTCATGAATCCAAGAAACAGTTATTATTAGAGGCTCCCATCTAATGTCATAATAGTAAAGTTTGTGCAACTTTATTGTTGCACAAAAATGTGAACTTTACAATTCTTTGTAATTGCCTATATGCATAATGAATTGGCTGATGTAAGGCAGTTTCCCTAACAATAGCTAGTTTTACAACTCAACTTTATATATTGCCACTTTGAAAGTCTTTGTAGTGTTTTAATGACAGCCAGATGTTATTAATTAAATACCAACTCATGAGGTGTTAGAATATGATACAGTACAATAAAGGCCTATGAAATTGATCGTTTAAAGCATGCTGAAGACAATTTTGTTGTGAACCTTGCACTATACTTCAAAAAAGTCATGAAAGATGTATTCAAAACTGTTTGCTCAAATCACAGACTGTTTGAGGCATAAGGCAGCCAAGTGTATTTTGCATGGGATAGCATAACGTAAACGCTTATGGAAGCACTTCCAGTGTTTAATTTAGCTGTTCATATTTCTTAAAATATCTTGGGAGTTCTTTTAGATCCACAAAGGCTGGTTCTTTCAGATGAAGAAGATTGTTTTCTAAAGTAGCAAATCAACTGATCTGGAAGGATGGATTTCTGATTCATTGAATAAAATATACTTCCACATGTTAGCAAACATTGGAACCTATTAAATCCTGCAGGCATGGGGTTAATGAATCACAGACTCCATGGTGAAAAGAGCAGTGACGAGTAGGACTATAAAGTGGGACTAGACATTAGGGATGAGGAGAAAGACCACAATGCTCAAAGTAGGCCATGGTGTCTTGGGGAGAAGCACTAAGATCATGTTTGCCAAGATCTTTATTATCCACTATTATCCAAAGAATGTTACCTACTTTGTTGTAGACTGTATGCTATCTCTGCCACAGAAGCTATCATTTAAGCTATTCCTTTCCAGTTTGTGTTTCTTCTGCTATAGCCCAACGGGGAATTATCTTATTTAAAAAGTATTGGAAGAATTACAAATGGACAGCAGTTGAATCAAAACTACATCTACAGTATCTAAGACTTTGTATTTGCCATTATAATATCACTTGGTGTTTCCTAGCTTCTCTGACACTTAGTATTTGCTAAGTGTTCCCACAAGCCAATGCTAATTAATGCTTCACTTTCATATCCAGTAATTAAGTAACTTCCCCAGGTTCCTAAACTGGGAGGAACTACGAAGGCCCCAAAGCTTGTTCTTCTCTCAGCGCATACAGAGTGACATTTTAGTTGTATTTGCATAGAGTGATATCTTACTTGTATTTCCATCTCTTTTTTTCAGTGAACACTGTGTTAGTATATGAATTAAATATTTTAATCAAAGTCACATCTGATTTCATTCTTTATATTTCACTTATCCACTCTTTCTCCATGCTAAATTATCTATTCTGTTGCAGCCGCGCCTCTCCATGTCTTGATCGTGACAACAGCAGGTGAACCTCTGCGTAATTCCTTCTCTGACCATGTCCCTTGTTCTCCTCTCCTTCGCCATCTCCTTCTGCATATGCTCTACCTCAGGATGCTTTAGTGTTGATGATGTCTAGTGAAACATATACAGAGGCTTATGTTCTCCAAATCAAGACAATTGCTCACTTTCCCTATGAAGGGAAAGTGGGTCTATTTAGTACCAGTAGGTACCATGTTAGCTGGATCAAAATTAAAACAGACTCCTGTCTTGATCATGGCCTTAACATCTCAGCTTCTTTTGGGAGGAAAAGTGCTACATCCAACTGAAATATTATGTTCCCATAATTATGCAAATTGGCAGTGCTATTTTGAAGTTTTATTAAAGGTTGTGATTTTTGGTAGCACTCAGGCCTTTTTCTTCTTTGTTTTGCTTTTTATCTTGCAATATTCTAGGTGAGCCAAAGGCTAAGGGCTTATTAATAGTACATATCTTTGCTAACTCAGTTTTAAGTTCAACCTTTTGATATTTTGCAATTGTGCTACGGAATGAGTTATCTGCATTCTAAATATAGCAATCATTCTGTATTATTTAGATGAAGTTATTTTTAAAGTTCCTTTGGGCTACTGATTATAGTATTTTTATTCTTTGGTCATCCATGATGATAATATGGGTTATTCCTCTAAAAATAAGACAATTCTATGTTTTCATTCTTTTAAGGGTCTAAGCATCCTTTTATGTCTTCTCAGGCACACCCTAAATATTGTATTTCTATTCATGACTACAGTGATTGGTAATTAATTACTGAGTGATTTGAACAAATTTGAACCACCCTTTTCAGTGTCATTTTTTTAATCAATGTTTTGGTTTGTGGGATTTGGAGAACTAGTAAAGGACAGGGGAATGATGGAGAAGGAAGCTCCTGGTGTGGTTTCCAACAGCACCACGAGTCCGAGTGGAAGTCAGGACCTCTGCTGTGTACATGGCATCACTGAAGCACCCTGATGAATCTTTTCTTCTGTCTTTCACCCAGTGACTAACTCCGAATGCTGCAGTCTCCTCCCTGTTCCCAGCTCATGGTCCTAGATGAATTAAATGGAAATTTTAAGTATCAGTAACTTTGGGGATGGACAGTACAGTTGTTTGAAAAGTCAGAATCCTTGTTTTATGCTGTCTCCTCTGAAGCATGTACCTGTTTAGCTAATCAAATTGCATATTTATCAGCAAGTCCTCTGCCTAATAAAAGTGAATTGTGTTTGCTTTTATTCCTTTTTAAATTGTGAAAACATAGTATCTCACAATTTAGAAAACTTCAGAATTTCTACTTTGCATGACTGCTGTCATTTGAAGAGTCAGATGCATCAGAGCCAATGTCCCCTGGTTATCTCTCCACCCTCCCTTGTAGTTTTAAGTCAGAAAGCATCTATTTAACCATGGGTTAAAAACTACATTTATTGAAGCAGTAACAGTTTGCTTTCCAATTAGGAATTCCTCCAGAAAATCTAAAATCAAATATTCAGGTAGGTTGTCTGATCTAGTTAGCCATAACTGCATCAAATTTGTAATATTGGGCAGTGAGTTCAGAGTTTATTCACCTAAATCTTTGAATTCATGCATATGAAAACAAAAGCTAATGAACTTGTCATGTTTCTTGACTGTGGTTACAGAAATAATTCAAAACAGACATGGAAAGAACATGGCAGCACAGCACCCTGTTCTGTAGTAAGAAAATCCTCACATCCTGCTTAAAGAATCAATTTCATGAGGCAATCATAACTCTACTGATTATATTAAAACCCCTTAGCACAAATGTGGGTACATTGAAGGCTCTCAATGAGTATTTTTTTTTACCGTTTTTTAGGTGATGTATGATGTACATTTTAATGAACATGACATTAAAAAGATAAAAGGCAGAAAAAGAAGATAATGGGAGCAGCCATTTATTGAATCTGTATTTTTTTTACCCACACATCATTTATTTCTCCCTATTACTGTAAGTGGTGACAGGATCAGCACCCAGGGACAAGGAAGCTTCCATGTCACACGCCAGACTGCAGAGCTGAGCTTCAGTTTGCATCCCATCTCCTTTGTATGTAGCTGTCTTCTTCGGTTTCCTTCAGTTCCCTTCATCTGTAAATGTTTGCAGGGACCGCATTGTCTCACTTCCAGTGTCCCTCAGAGGTGAGAGAATTATATTCACTCAGTTCATTCCAGCAGGCTAGCTGACACATTCCAGCATTGCATGAGTTACTTCTCCCATGCTCTCTCCTTTCCTCACAGTCCTTACAAAGAAAAGGCTCTTGCAGAGTTGGCAGTTGCTTTATACATAGCAGAGATGAACTGGCTTCCCTTAGCCATCCAGGTAGTGCATCTTTCTGTATTCTTCCATTTTTAGTAAAAATCTCCAAATGCTTACCCAGTTTTGTGCTAGAAACCATTGGGATTGACTGGTTAGCTTGCTGGCTTTACAAGTAGACCTAGATATGAAATCCAGGCAATGTTTCTCTTACTCTTTCTATGTAGAGGAGAGGTTCTGGGAGTACACAGTGAAGTTCAGTCTTAATTGGTCATTTGACAATTACATTATGAGGCAAATTTGCCTAGAATGTTTAACTTCTAGGTTAACCTTACAATAATACTCTTTGTTCCTTCTGAATAATGACAGTTGTTTCGTGTCTTCCAGCCCTTTCTTTTTCTTGGCATCTTTTTATTTTACTCTCTCTCTCTCTCTCTCTCTCTCTCTCTCTTTCTCTCTCTCTCTTATTTGTGATTTTCATGTAGCCTATGTCATTTCTTCAGTTACGGTAATTATGGAGGTTTACCCTCTCCTGAAGTTTGCCATTTCCCCCTGGATTATGCATATTAGGCGCTTAATTCTACCAGTTTACTGTTTTCTGAATCACCCACGACACAGGAATGATTGCTGGGAAGTGTATCTATATGCTGCTTCAGTCTTTAAATTCTGCTACTTTGATTCCTCCTTCTTCAGTCTTTCTTCATATAATCTTGTTATCACTTTTAAAAATATCATTTTGTTACATTCAAGCTCTTAGTTTTCAGAGTCTTCCATTTCCACTAAACCTCTACCCAGGGAAACAAGTATACCAGATCTGATCGGATCTCCCAGCTGAGCGTAAATGTGTGGAGTAGACTCTTTAAAATTAGACATACTATTTTCCTGCTTTGCCACATCAGAACATAGGGATTTGAGTGAGGCTTGATTGTAATAACTGGCCAGGCATCAAAGAATTCACTATCTCATGCCTTGCTCTCTCTCTGATCCTTGTAAGTACACATAACTTGTCATAGCCTGCTTTTCATTCTTAGATTCATTCATTTACTCAAAAAATATTTTGACTCTGTACAGTGCGCTGCATCCATACTTTACTGAGTACTAGGGGACTGAGATTGCATTCACTATTGTTAGAGCCCTTAAGTGACACCTTGATGAGATGACAGATGATATCTCATTGACTAAAGAAGTTAGCAGGTCCAAGCAAGGAAGAAAGCATAAAGTGACATCTTGGCACAGCTCCTGACATTTGTGGTAGGGCAACAGATCACACAAAAGGACCATGGAAGCAGAAATCAGAGGAAGTTAACACAAAAAAGAGGGCTTCAGTGGGAAAATAATAGACTCTGTCAAGGACATAGCAGCCGATTCTCTGCTTTGAGGGTAGACCACAAGAATATTCTATGTGTTTTTTTTTTGGGGGGGGTAGAGAATTAATATCCTACAAGCTAAAGGCCATCACTGGAATAATACCATGGAAATATAAGGGCTTGGGACGTGAGTGCAGAAACTTTGTTACTTTCTTCAAAAGACATAGATACTATGAGGGTTCATTACATTAAGCAAACATGTAATAATAATCCCTTCTAGTTTTAGCACCTATTTCCTTTTCTCACAGTACCAGAGACTTGAAAAATTCCCTAGGTGTTGTTATACATTTATAACCACAGAACTTTAGAGGTAAAGGCAAAGTACAAAGTTAATTGCATAAATGTAGAAAGTTTAAGGCTAGGCTGTACTACTTGAGATCCTATCTTAAAAAGTTATGAGGGAGGAAAATCAAAGGAGGTATCAAATTTAACTATAAACAAGTTGGAAATATTACAGTGAATCTGGAAACACTGCTAGTTGAAACAGCAGCAGCAATTTTCCTACTTTTAAATGGACATCAATATAAATGTACTCAAAAATAATAAAAGAAAATATGCTTGTTCATCTGGAAGTATTCCCAGTTCTTCCTTTGAGTGAACGTGTATATTTAAAAGTCAGAAACAAAACATTTCAGAATTCATACTAAAGACTGAGTATGAAAAGCTGTAGCCCTTTTCTCATTGTGTTTTGCTAACACCCAGAACATCAACAGTTAACACAGTATGAACTGTTGCTTGTACATAGCAGCTATTGCCCGACCTGAAAACTCAACAGCGAGGGGAGAATGGTAGGCTAGCCTGGCTACTGCATGTGGAGGACTGTGGCTCCTGTGGTCTCATGCTGCATGATATGCTTCAGAGGGTACTCTGGGCTCCTCCGCACCCATTTCTCTTACTAGCAACAGGTTTTCTGTTTAATGGCATGTCTAATGCATTCTGTGTTCTGCCGCAAAGAGGATGCTATGATATTACACTTACCTAAAACAAAAAATAACACCAGTGTACCATGTTTCTATCCCACAACTTACTTTGATGGAATCCCTTTCAAATGTTTTCAGTGTTGTCATGGAGGCAATATCTAGGTGTGTTGATCTGGCTGGTGTGGTTATCAGTAGATCTATGAAACACCTATACGTTGCTTCCATTTTGTTGTTGTAAAAACTTTGCAAGTGCAGTGAAAGTGGGAGAACATTGGAGTGATTGTGGAAGAGCCTACATTCTGTTTACACATGTCCTTGTGTATATGTACAGGACAACTACACTGTTGTTATTTAACTTTTGCTTCTGTAGGAGGTGCGTGACCAAGGGACCTTGGTGAGTGTCATTGTTAATGTAGTAACAAGCATTCTAGCTAAGCTGCTCCAGGATTTGTGACGACCCCATAGAAACTTCAGAGTTCAGACACTTTCTCTTGGCACATTCAACAGCCACAGACTCTTGAGATTACCATTCTTTTTGTCGTGGTCAGTGAACAATAAAGAAACAAAACTCACAGAGATGCTTTTGCATATTTAAACTGTAATTTCTTTTCCACCTCCAGTTTATTGCAATTTGGGGGAAATCATGCTGTCAAAGTACCTCTATCAGCATGAGCCCTGGCTTCCCATGCTGGCCCTGCCCCACAGAAACAGAGCAGGGGGAACCCCATTTGTTCCCACCATTCACCCTCTGTTTCAGTTACAATGGCTGAGTGCAGGGACGGGTTAAAAGTGCAGTCATCACTTTAGCCAGAAAGTCTATTCCAACCGTTTTCCCGTCTTTTGACTGGTGACAAATCTGCACCCTGGGAACAATGATTTGTGGGCAGGACACATTGGCATAGATTTGATCATAAGAAAAGGTCCTTGAGGTTGTTTTTCAGTCATGATGAGATTATCTTAAAAACAAGCTAGACAGATGTGATCTTGGAAAGCTAAGTTGAAACATATGACACTTTGTCTTTCCTGTGTACTGCAGCCTTATATTATTTGAACACTTGGATTGCACAGGACATATAAGGAGACAGAAGGCTTGCCCATCTTCTGTGCAATTTCATTCCAGTTACTAGCAAAACTTGGAATTATTCTTCAGAAGCATATGAAAATTATACAGAAATTAAAATAAGTAATACAAATATAGATATTAGTATAAACTTCAAAAATATTTTTCCGCAAGGCACTTACATTTAAAAGCATTGTATTGAGGAGAAATAGACAGTCCAGAAAACAATTGACCTCACAGTTTGTGATTACCTGCTGCGTTGCTTTGAAGCGTGCCTAATCTTCTCTTTCACTTTTCAGTTTCCTGGTCAGTTTCATGGTGGATGCCCGTGGTGGCGCCATGCGCGGATGCAGACACAATGGACTCCGGATCATTATCCCACCTCGGAAATGCACAGCACCAACTCGAGTCACCTGCCGCCTGGTGAAACGCCATAGACTGGCAACGATGCCGCCAATGGTGGAAGGAGAAGGCCTGGCCAGCCGCCTCATTGAAGTGGGACCTTCTGGAGCTCAGTTCCTTGGGTAAGGGTTTCCCATAAGTCGTCTACTTACTCTCCGGTGGGCTTGTGCCCTCTACCCGAGATCAATGGGATGGAACACCAAAGGTATGTCAAAGCCATTTTGAAAAAGGATAGGTTCCTGTGACTTTTTTTTTTTTAATTGGAAATAGTGCCTTGATGCCTGCCTTTACTTCCACACTCCCATGATAAGGCGTCAGTGAGTTAAACATGCAGGTTGCTAGTGTTTTAGTGTTTTTTCTTCTTGGATGTGGGAGTAGCTGCTAGATTCCCAATAGTATAACCATGTTTTTTAGCCATTGGTAAGTATTTCTGTTTCTCATCTGAGACTAAAAGGCAAAATATAAAGAAAAAATGTGTTCTGTTTGAAACATAAATTTAATGCCTTGTGTCGTTATGAATCCAGTGACAGTTACCTTCTCTTCAGACCAGAGTGCTGCCTTCATTGAATATCTAAAATTCAGTCTAAATGATTTGTGTGTTTTTCTATTATCAAAATTGCTACCTTCAGCTTCTAAGCCACAGTGTAAGATGAAAATACTGAGATTAACCTCTGCCATTTGTCATTTTGGCCATTTTGAGCAGAAAATAGCATTTCTTCTTTCTTCTGTTTGTCTGTATGGCTACTGTCATACTAAATGGCACCTCAATCTGTCAAGAGGTGAAAAGTCGTGACTGAATGGTGACAAAGGGATGAAGCTTTGGAGCAGGGAACAAGTTTCAAATCATTTTGAAACAAATCAATTGTATTTAAGTCTTGGGTCTTAAAACAGAGAAAACTCTTACTAATCAGGATTCCTTTACATTGTTGTTCATGTCATACTGGGGAGAAGATTTCTTGCTTTAGAACTCTGAAAATGTTCTAAAGTCTGTAATTTGGGGCAAATTGTTAACAGGTTGCTCCAAATTCAAAAGGGATGTGTTGCTAGTTCCCAGTTGTAGAAACCACCTCTTACACGTCTTATCAGGCAGAGGTTTGGAAAGAGCCTATGGAGTTCTGGGTTGCATCATAAAATGACACTATGGCTGGATTATTTTGATGTTCTTGATGTTCATTTCAGAGCCTAACTCCCTCCTGCTTACATTGTTGTAGGCTTTTTTAATAACCTTCAAATCTGTTGAGGAATATCTATGGAAACGTCTGGCTGCTGTCCAGAGTTTTTACTATATTCCCAACAGTTTTGTCTTTCCCAAAGAGCAATTTTTCCCCTCCATTTTTTTTCATTTTTGGCTAGTGCCCTGGCAGTGAACCTAAATAGGAACAGACTTGACAGCCAGGTGCTGGCCTGGCACAGAGGCACCTCCATTGTACACTCTGGGTCTCAGTTCCTAGTTCCTTGCTCTTTGTGACCAATGGAGGGGGCAGAACCGAACGCAGTGTGAAGCCAAACTTCACCCTGTGATGCTGGGGTTCTGTGGACACGGTACCTGAAGCTTACTTCTGTTCTTTCTTTCACTGCTGCTTTGGATGTACTCAGTAAACTTCACCTGCCAACGGCTCCTCCCCCACTTAATGAGGGAGAAAGTTTGGTCAGCCGCATCCTTCAGCTGGGGCCTCCTGGAACCAAATTCCTTGGGTAGGAGCGACTTAAAACAAATTGATGGCTGCTGGCCCCCATTCTTCTCCTTCTTCTGCGATATGATTTCTCTTTTCGTCATTGTGCCCATGACATGTCCCTCTCTATGATTTAAACTCTGTATAACCTATCTTTAGTGGACCATTTCTGACCCTTGTGGTATGTGACTTTTGTTTTTGAGTGACGTTTTATATCTTCTCCTTTAAAGTGCTGTGACCTTCATTTTCGTTCAAGCATGAGACTTGCCTAGTTGTACTCTGTGCTAGTCATGATGTGGTTTTGATGAGTTTGGAGTCTGTATCAAAGCAACCTGGACTCAAAAATGAAAAGCCTCTGTCTATGTTGAGGATGAATGTGACCTAAAAGCCATAGGACAGTGCATGTTCTGGATCCTGACCATAATAGGCATTGGACACCATTGGACTGTCAGCTGAGTGGCTCATTAGGGCCACATTGTGTACACATGCCTATTGTTTTCTTGAATGAAGACAGTATGAGAATAGCCATAAGTGCATGGCTCATTAGCACAAGTAGTCTACCTTTCTGACATCTCATTTATAACACATTGAATTATGCAATGTATGAGCCATATTCTTTCTTAACTCATGTTGTCATTTTGCACCTGTAGGACATGTTTTAGGAGATTGGCATACGTCATAGCCATGCATGTACATTTCTTTTGGTTAAATTGCTATACCTACATTTATCAAAGGAGAAGTTCCAGAATGCCACATGCACTCACAGAGAAATATCATTTGCCTTAAGGTAGCAGCATGTACTTGAGGACCAGTGCCCCTGAGGTGGAGTGCCACTGTGTCACCATCTATTAGTCATTGGGCTCTGGAGGAAGGCCCACTGTGTCCCTGTCCCCAGAATGAACAGAATTCCAGGTCACTTTGCAACAGACAGTGTTGAGGTACTTGTCTCAGGATTGGTTGTCCTGTCTACACTGAGTGTTCTATATTGCTGTGTCAGGCCGGTGATCGTGGAGATTCCTCACTTTGCTGCCCTTCGAGGAAAGGAGAGGGAGCTGGTGGTTCTGCGAAGTGAAAACGGGGACAGCTGGAAAGAGCATTTCTGTGACTACACTGAAGACGAACTGAACGAGATCCTTAATGGCATGGATGAAGGTACCTTCGGTTAAGGGGTCTAAAGGACTCTCAGGTGGAGATATGATAATTGTGCTTTGCTTTTAGATATTTCAGTTCTCTGAGCACTTGTGTGCAAATGTGTGCCTCTTGAGGTATTTCACTCCAGAGCATTATCTGCTGGGTTCTGATTGTAGCAAGTTTTAGTGCCTGATCCATCCGTTTTCTTAACTGTGTTTATGTTAAACTCAGGAAAATAAAGTCTTTTAAGATAATAAATGTATTCCTTTAACAAGTATAGTCAGCAGGATTCTATCCTTTAATGCAACCTTTTGTGGAATCTAAAACTAACAGTAGAGATGTCATTTCATAATGAATAACTCAGCACAAAACTTTTAAATGTTCTATTATTAAAGAGACAGGAATAAGTTCATTCAGTCATTCATATGGACACTTAGTCTAACTGCCTTTATTTCTCTAAATACCTACACTGGAGCAACTTGTAGAGTCCATGATCCCACTCTCTGCTGTTAGGTCATGTGTTTGCTAAGTCATTGTCATCAGAGGAATATTGAAACCCTGATGTCATCACCAATGTCAATTCAGACACAAACAATGCCACAAGACAGAGTCTATAAGCAGAAATCTTAACCATTCACTACAGAATTTATTACCGGACTGGTCCCCCGAAACCTAATGGACCATATGATTTCTGAAGATAACAATAACTAGTCTTTGAGCTAACTTTGAAATTGGCAAAGGAAAGGAGGTACCTGTGCAGCCTCCTCTCCATCACATGAACCAAGAATAGCACATGTTAATTTCCACTACAGGATAGCCCTCGAAGACACAGCACTGCACAGGCACATCGGGCCCGAGATGCACTTCTTTTCCACTGCCCTGGAAAGCAGGGTTTTCCCCAAGTGTACCAGCAACCTGCTGACAGCTGGTGAAAGATCCCAGTATTTATTTGGTGTCAGGATGACCTTGTGTTCTAGCTTTAACTAAAGGGAAGCTTGGCTGCTCCTCCTGACTACTATTAACCGTGCCCATGAGTCTACTAGAATGTTCTCGGGAGTCACTAGCTTTATGAAAATGGATCATTTCTTGTCTCAGTGCTGGACAGTCCCGAGGACCTGGAAAAGAAACGAATCTGCCGTATCATCACTCGTGACTTCCCACAGTACTTTGCGGTGGTGTCTCGGATCAAACAGGACAGCAACCTGATTGGCCCAGAGGGCGGAGTGCTGAGCAGTACCGTGGTGTCACAGGTGCAGGCTGTCTTTCCAGAGGGTGCACTCACAAAGCGCATCCGTGTAGGCCTGCAGGTATGCCCATGCAGGATGCATATGGTACTGTGGTATTTTTATTACCAGGGTTACAATTAGGTTTTCAAACGAGAGTTGAAATATCACCTAAATAAAGTTTTCCTGAGTGAGCAAAGGCTAACACAAGAGACTAAAGATTCACAAAATTTTGAGGGTGGGGCAGGTGAGATGACTGGACTGGTGAAGGGGCTTGCTGCTAAGCCTGAGTTCAAGTCTGGAAACTCACCTGATGAAAGATGAGAAACGACGTCCTCAGATTCATCTGTCTTCTGACCTGCACATGTATGCTGTAGCATTCACTCAGCCACACATACTTCTAACACACAAAAAATAAATTAAAAATAAAATGTAATAATTTTTTAATTGTGAATCTTTAATAGTACTAAACTTATAGCTGCCATGTTTGAAATCCATTAAACTCATTTGTGAAATGAAAAACAATGTCTGGATGTGATAGTTGGAATTAAGTGTGGTACTATATAGTTTAATGTTCTTTCTTACCTTGAAAGGCTCAACCTATGCACAGTGAGTTGGTGAAGAAGATCCTAGGCAACAAAGCAACCTTCAGCCCTATAGTCACTTTGGAACCCAGGAGAAGAAAATTTCACAAGCCTATTACCATGACGATTCCCGTCCCCAAAGCTTCAAGTGATGTCATGCTGAATGGTTTTGGGGGAGACGCACCAACCTTAAGATTACTATGCAGCATAACAGGTGAGTCATATGTGACTTTAGCAGAGAAAATTCTAGAAGGCATTTAGAGCGTAGTGAAAAATTCAGTGGCTTTTGTCCTAAGTAGCCCTGAAAGCTGAGAATATAGGCCAGTATTTGAAAGGCTGAGTTCAAGCCCTGCATCAAAAAAGCTGTGGGGTTAGATACATTAATTCAGGCGAAGCATTTTTTAATTAACTAGGTGAATAAAAGAATGAGTTGCATACTCAACAATGTTTACAAATCAAACTGTTATATACTTTATATGCAGTCATTTTAAAAATAAATATTTTTAATTTTATTTTTTCACCCACTGAGTTATTAGTGCTGCCCATATGTGCACAGTGTTGGGCCATCCACCAGCTGCAATCTGATCTTCCAGTGACTACCCCTCAAAGAAAAGTGAACCTTTCTTTCCCCCAGAAGACAGCAACTGCCAATATCACCTCATTTATGGGTGGTGCCCTGACAGTTCCTTCCTATCTATGCAGCAATTTTCCTGGGCTGATCTGTACAGGTAACCCAGGTCTAACAGCCCATGCCCAGTAGACAGCATTTCAGCACTCCTCCCATTTTCTGGCTCTTACTTTTTCTTTTCTTTTCTCCCCTTTCTCTTTCTTTCTTTCTTTCTTTCTTTCTTCCTCCTTCCTTCCTTCCTTCCTTCCTTCCTTTCTTTTCCTTTCTCTATTTCTTTCTTCTCACTCCCCCACCCCACTCCTCTTGCTCATGTTCCCTGACAGGATGCTATAGCTGTCCCACCTCCTATTGAGCACTCACAATTTCTTATTCTCAGCACTGTGAGCAGTTAGGAATCTCTGCAAACCATTACCAATATCAGTAAGGAGCTTCTCTGACCAAAGTTTACATATATGGATATAAACATAAATATTTAGAAGGCTGTTTGACAATATGATCATTTAGCAAAAACAACAATAGTTTTCCTCTAGGGCTTATGGCTTCTCTGTGACCATGCTTAGGGTACTATATATGCATTTCCTCCAATGGATCAGACTCAAAGCCAACCAAAAGAGCAGTTGGTTCTCCATAAACAGTCTTGCCACCATTGCACCAGTGGGGGACTCTTGCCTAGCACATCAATCTTGTGACATTCAGGATCCAGCACTGGGAAAATCATTTCCCTTTTTTAGCAGGTCAAGTACAGAATGTCTAATAAACAAATATTCATATAACTTCCCTTAAATTTAGTTTATCTTAAGGTGGTGTTCGCTTTTTTGAGGGGGGGTACTTTTTGGTACATAGTTTTGACAGTTTGTACTCTTTCATTTTGATTTAATTAAATTTACTTTTTATTTTTCCTTCTGATGCTGGTGATTGAACTGGGAGCATGTTATTTGCTAGAAAAGGCAAGCACTTTACTCCTGAGCTACACATCCTTAGCCCTGAAAGTTGTTTTGCTTTTCTTTCTTTTTTCTTTTTCTATTTGGCAGAGAGGGTTGAACAGGGGACTGTGCACACACTAGGCAAATGTTCTATCACTAACCTGTATCTCAGTCCATGTTATTCCCATTGTGCCCTTTTGTGGCATGGAGGGATCACACAGGTAAACAATCAGAATCACAAAGACATTTTTGAAAGGCCAATGTCTGGAATTTTGCCCAATTGTCTTCCACAATCATGCTATTTCAGGTGGAACCACGCCTGCACAATGGGAAGACATCACAGGAACTACACCACTAACATTCGTCAATGAATGTGTTTCCTTTACAACCAACGTGTCTGCCAGGTATGTATGTGCAACACAGAAAAGCCTATTTGCTATATTACTTTGTTCCTCCCCAAACTGATTGTTTTCTCTTTGTCATTTGATGTTTTTTCTTAATTCTTTCAAGGGGATTTTGATTATTGTTGTCGAATATGAAATAAGGCTTACATTTTTTGACATGAATGATAACAACACAATAACCAAATCCTCCCTGACATTCAGATTAGGATCTATGGAAAAAATGGGTCTGTCTGCTTTGGCTGTATGATCTTGGTGATAGCTTTGGCAGCCACTTCTGATGATTACAGTCCCCAAGGAATGAGAAGTTTCCTGTTATCCAACACATGGGGAGTTGTTTTTTTCAATAGAATACCAAGACACACACAGTTCAGTATAGCTTGCTAAGTGGTTAAGTAGTTACAATGTGTTATATACCTAACACACTTGCATATTACAAATCTTTAAGAGGCTGAAGATATCTTCTATTATTTCTTTTACATACAGTAATTGAATTCTAATATTAGTTCTCATTTGTATATCTTTAATGGAAAAGTAAACATCGTCAAATTTCTGGTTGGTCTGATTGAGTCTCAGTGGCTGGTGAGTCTCTTGGAAGATGATGCAGTGAGGAAAAGATGTTGAAAGATTCAGAAGATTAAACGATTAGGAGAGGAATAAAGGAAAAGAATAACTCACTCAAAGAAATCTATATCATAGTCTGATACAGAGCTTTTATTACCAAAGATTCCAAAAGCAATCGATTTGTAAGTCAAAAGATTGGTTATAAATAAGAGTTTTCAAGAAGAGAAACACAACTAGAACATTTAAGTCAATCTTTTTGTTTTACTTTGCCTTGGGAGGTGTATTCTATTGGATTTATTCATTATGCATGGTAATATGTTACATAATGACTTTTACTTCTAAGTGTATATTGTACATTGAACATATTCTCTCTTCATCATAGTCAATCCTAAAAATCTGATATATCTCTCCTTCTTGATACCTCTAGACTTCCTTGCCATTTCCTTTTTTATTTCCCTTTTATCTAGGTCCTCTTATCATCTCTATCTCTCTCACTTCTTTCTTTTTCAAGAATCATTTGATGACTATATTGGCCATATTAAAAGAATTTATTTTTTGTCAAATGGCATAATTATACTTAGGTAACTGGTTTTCTTTCTTTCTTTCTTTCTTTCTTTCTTTCTTTCTTTCTTTTTTTTTTGTAGGTTCTGGCTGATAGATTGTCGGCAGATTCAGGAATCTGTTTCCTTTGCATCGCAAGTGTATAGAGAAATTATCTGTGTACCATATATGGCCAAATTTGTAGTCTTTGCCAAATCACATGACCCCATTGAAGCCCGGTTGCGGTGTTTCTGTATGACAGATGATAAAGTAGATAAGACCCTTGAGCAACAAGAAAACTTCTCTGAGGTGGCCAGGAGCAGGGATGTGGAGGTAAGAATATAGACATGCTGCATCCTGAATTTTCACTATCAAGTCACTTGCAAAACAGATATAGGGAGATTTGCTTAACAAAAGAAAGGTCAGCCTGTGTGTCTATCACTTAAAGGTCAAGGTCCCAAATCAGAGATTTTTCTGACAATTTGGACCATAAATGGATGGTCTCTCTGTATGTAGAAGGATTTCTGTAAAATTTATCTGAAGAAAAACTATAAGTTATTGATAAACTTTGAGTCTATAGGTAACTATGAGTTTATAATAACTATAGTAGTTTCTGTGATTTCAGCTTCCTGGATTTTCTTTTAAAGTACTTCTTTTTGTTTAAGTATTTGGTCAGCTAAATACTTGTCTACATTGATTTTTCCCTTTTTTTGTAAAGAACTTTCCATCATTGTAGATGTTTAGATACTGAAGTCCTCCGGGATTCCTATCATGATGTCAAAGTTACCCAATACAAAGTTTATATTTAGGTATTAGACATATATTGGTCTTTATGGGTATCTTTATACAACAATAAAAATGAGAAATTGAATGTTGCCATACAATTGAAGATTCTTAGTAGCAAGAAAGAATGCTGGTACTATGTATGGCAAAGCATGTATATGACAGATGTCAATCAGCAGTGTGAACATCGTCCTATGAATATTCTAAGAACCGAAGATTCCAAGTACACCTACTACTTGTTAGAATAAATGTCATAAAAATGATTGTAGATGTCTTAATCTGTGTTGGTTTTCTGTCTTACCTTAGGTATTAGAAGGAAAACCTATTTATGTTGATTGTTTTGGCAATCTGGTACCACTAACCAAGAGTGGCCAACATCATATATTCAGTTTTTTTGCCTTCAAAGAAAACAGACTTCCTCTCTTTGTCAAGGTAATTCATATACAAAAATAAAAATCAGTTAAACATTTGCTCATGTACAAGGGCTGTTTTCAGTTACTTTCATAGTGAGAATATGTGCTTCTCAAACATTTCCAGTAGTTTTTAAATATATTTTTACAAATGTTTACAAAAACATACATTTTTAAAATTTTTGAAGTCCAAAGTCAACCATATATTTTAATGAGAGACCACAATATCTCTCCCTCTTCGCCTCTCCTCTGTGTGTGTGTGTGTGTGTGTGTGTGTGTGTGTGTGTGTGTGTGAATTAAACTTAGGGCCTCATGCCTAGTTATTGAAAGGGAGTAACTCTACTAGTGACTTAAACTCCCAACCCTTCTGTTTCTTCACTGCTGTTACTTTTATATATTCATACTTAGAGTTTAAAAAGTATGTGAATGTCACTAGACCAAAAGAGCACCAAAAACTTTTTGTAATAACTTCTCAAAAGACCCAGAATCTCATAGTCCGATAAGAAAATATTCTACTTAAAGCTATAGACTTGATACACTTTCATCAATTCAACGTAATAGAAAGTTTGATAGTGAATAGCCCCATTTATTAAGGGATACCCAGGGAAGTAAAAGTCATGAAGACAGAAAGTAAAAGGGTGGCTATTAGGGAAAGGAATATGGTGGGGAGGAATTTTTGCTTTCCACGCAGAGACTTGCAGTTTGGGAAGTAACCTCGGCACACCTCTGGATAGTGCTGATAGCTATACAATGAAATGCACGTACTTCGACCACTGAATGGTACATCTGAAATGATGTTTCCTGTTACAAATCCACAGCTAAAAGTGAATGATTGAATGAAATTTTGATGTTGCAATGAACTTAAAAATATTATGCTAAGTCAGTAAAACACAAGGAAAATACTATGTGAGTCCACTTTACAAAGCAGGCAAGTCCATGGAGACACAAAGTGGAGTGGGGGTTGCCAGGGACAGGGAATGGAAAGTAAAATTGTACTGGGCACAGTGCCTGGGTGAATAGAAAGCACTGGGGAGTAGTGGTGATTGCACAACTTCATGAGCTTACTTCACAGCACTTAGAAAACAGTAGAAATGTACAGTTTTATTTATGGCAGGTGTATTTTACCATAGTTTTAAAAAAAAAGGTAAATTAGTTTCGGAAACCTAATGTTCAGATATGTAGCCATAGTTTATAATTATTTTATATTTGAAGTTTGCTGGGAGATCTGAAGGGATGAAGCATCCTTTCCTCAAATAAATGGCAGGTTTCATTTGAGGCAAGGCCTGTGAGTTAGCATGATGGTCAGCTTCATTTCACATCATGTGCATAGCAAACCATCCTAGTACAATTTTTTTTCAATTGTACATTATAAAGCAACAAATGCCTGAAAGACATTTTCAAAGTGTTATTGACAATGATGACACCAAAGTAGAAAAGGAGAAGCTTTACGTCTGTGGATCTTATGTCTATCCTTTAAGTGTTACCAGATTGAAATTATTCCCCCCTCTCCTTTAAACCTCATCTGCTGTCAAACGTAGGTCAAGCACATATGTCTTTCTCACTCAAGGTACGTGATACAACTCAGGAACCTTGCGGGCGACTATCATTTATGAAGGAACCGAAATCCACAAGAGGATTGGTGCATCAAGCCATTTGCAACCTGAACATCACCCTGCCAATTTATGCAAAGGTATTGTGAATACTGTAGTGTTCCCAGGCAGCATAGACATTAAGATTCAGATTCTTTATAAAAGACATTGAACACAAGAACGTGTACAAATCATTTTTGTTATTCTACCCAATTCAGTGATTTTTTTTTCAATTCAGTAGAGAAAAAGCAATTCCCACCTTCTTTGACATTTAATGCACTTTAATTTTTATATATTAGATATGACAGAGAAAAGATGAGTTTTAATCTTAATGCTTTTTGAGCTAAGTTGTAAAGAAAAAATAACTGGTGTTGTCAATCCCTGTTCTTGTTTCTGTGTGCATTCCTGAGGCTACTTGGTGCATTACCTCCCACCTGGATGGTAGAGTGTTAGCTTATATTCACTGTTCACTCAGAGCTGGGTCAGCTTGAAGTTTCAGAGCATACTACTAGAATTTTACCTTTTCCTGAACCAATCACCTGTTTATATTATAGTCTGTCCTGTTTTAATGGTTGAAGAATTTTAAACTAGCTTTTCAATTAACTTAGCATGATCTGTCTAAAAACATATTCTTGAGAAGATCACAATTGTTGCAGCACTAGGAGGAGGTTTGTTAATTCCTGATGCAAATTTATCTAATGTTAATTGTATCTAACTCTTTCTCTATGACATAATACTTTTGACTATTCTGAATGTATCAAAGAAGGCGACTAAATCAGTTAAGTGATGTGGGAAATCTTATTCTGAAAGCTTCCCCCCACCTTTAAGCTAATTTTTAAAAATAGACAGCTGCAGATAATAGTCTGTGCATAACAGCTACAAGTGTTCAGTTTGTTCTGCACTTGGAAAAGGGATGAGTAGTG
The DNA here is from genome assembly GCF_003668045.3 of Cricetulus griseus. Classification (NCBI taxonomy): domain Eukaryota; kingdom Metazoa; phylum Chordata; class Mammalia; order Rodentia; family Cricetidae; genus Cricetulus; species Cricetulus griseus. The sequence goes on from NW_023276806.1 coordinate 31,844,189, forward strand.
GATGCTGGAGGGGAAGTAGGGAAATACTTAAAACTTTCTATCCTGAGTCTGCAGAACCAAGGATTCTCTATTAGCTTTGCCTCCATCATAGTTGCTGCAGTATGTATTGGTTTAAATACTCCTTCTTGGAAATAGAGGTCAGTTGTATAGAAGAAGACTCCTAGCATATATTTGATGTTATTAGTTCTTCTTAGAAATTAAAAATAAATTTAATATCTATTTCCACATATAATATGCATGATGTTTCAATGCAATTGGAATGTAGCAATAGATAGATCAACCAAGAAAATGTGATCCCATGACACAAATGCACTTTAATGTTTAGTCTCTGGTGATAGAGTTACTGAGGAGAGATGCAAAAGCTACCCAGAGATATTAGTGCCAATGTGCTTTCACTGGTCTCTGAGCTCTCCAAATGCTGTGAAAGAACGCATTTACTTTCTTTTACATTCTTTGAGGCCAGACATAGCTCACAGAGTTATTAATGCTATGGTGGTCAGGGGTGGTTTCTATTTAGTAATTCAAGATGAAAAGAATAAAATGCCAAACATTGCACATTTATGATATACTGAGAATTCCGTAGCTTTTTATTATGATGAAACTTGTGTAGTGCCCATGTATTGAAAATGTTTTCAACATAAACTTACTAATGTCATTTGACATTTTCAGTCAGTATCCATAGTAAGTGGGATAGTGTCACCACCATTTCTGTAAATCAATTGTACCAGACACATTAAATATCAAGATTTGAGACTGCTTTTAACCTAGGGTCTGGAATTAGTATATTTATCATTTGTTCCTTTTGTCTCTTTGAATGTATAAACTTTGATCAATCTTCTTTAACTGTTTGTCTTATAGAAACTGTTTAAGAAAAGAGTCTGAGTGTACTGTGTACCTGCCTTGATGCTTGTAGGTGCGATGTATTTATTCCTTCCTTCTAAAAGTTTTCTTCCTTTTCCCTTTTTTCCATCTCGAATGGCATCTTGGGGCATCAAGGAATCAGAGTCAGATCAAGAGCAGGAGGAAGAGGTAATTTTACAACAGAGTCACTTGTTCCTGGCTATATCATTGTTGGAGCCACCAATAAGAGCATATGGTTGGCCTCTGATTCTTAGAAAGTAGGCAACTGTCCTTAGCAATTTGATGAACAGAATTTTAGTCAATCCCCCCTCTCTTACATTTTTCTCCATCTTGTGAATGACATTCAGAAAACTGCAAAGTTTCTTTATTTACTGTAGCCCTCTATGTAATAGTATATATTTCTCTACCAACTCCTAAAGGCCAGGCCATGTCTCAATGACACTCAAAGGCTAGACTGAAGTTGTCTGAAGGTAACAGTGATCAGATACAGCAGTTTACTTTTTAGGTCTCATAGCCTCACTAGCAGCAAGGCTTTCTGAGGTGGGACTGTGATGACTTCAGCACTCTGGCAATTACTAGGTAGTGTGTTAGTGTAATTGTGGTGTTCTTGAATCTTCTCAGCTCTTAACTGCAGTATGCAGATTTGTTTATGTGTAGCTTATTAATGAAAGTAACTTTAGATGTATACTGTGGTCCTAACACCAAGTCTGAGAATTACTAAGACTAACTAATGTTCAGAAACACATAGTACATTCACTAGACTCCAAGATTATAATATAAACATATACTAATAGCAAACATTTCCTCATAAAGTATATTTGCAAAACTCAGTGTTCCACATACCTCATCAGCATGGGTTTATCTCACCTGACTTCTGTGTCAAGTTACATACAAATATAGAAAATAAGTTCTAAAGAGGGTACCTTAAAAAAATAGATATCTGAGTGATACACACTTCAATTTTTAAAGTAAATTGTCTTCTTTCTAAAGGTCTGAAACTAGGCACTGAAACAGAAATGAAAGAAATCATTGGAAAATTCCTTACATTTACTCATTAATATAGCAACTCCTGTTTCCTTCTTGTGCTCAACTGTTTCCAAACTAATTATCATCAGTGCATGTTTTTAATATACCATTTTTAAAAGTTATGCCAATGCATCTGAAATGTAAAAATACAAAGAAAAACACAATAAATGTTCGGTACTTACCAACTTACAATGCATGGCCTTAGTTTAGGGGATTGCTTATGCCATGGGAAGCTACACAACAGATGTGGAATGGCAGTCACACACACCAGCAGATGTGTGACTGGTCTTCTCCCTGTGTGTGTCACTGTCACACACTTCTGTGCTCAGTGATTCTATCACCCTGCCTCTCAAAATGTGGCACCTACACCCCAAAAGAGCATACAAGTGATGAAACCAACTTTGCTGTGTTCACAGCTGAACCATTTCCATTAGATAAACAGTGTTTCCTGTGAAATACCCTCAGGAAGTTTCTGTTCTTCCTAAAAGGAATATGAGAAAAGCTTTGGAACAGTGGCTCACTGTTGTCACGAAATGACTTTGGTAGAATTTATCACCCAGCAAAACTTTGCCATTTTTTTCCCCTCGTTAAATGGGAAACTACTGCTGAAGACTGACTTCAACTTTTTCATGACCTTTTCCCTAATACGCAATTCTTACATCAAACACAGTGGGGTCATGTCTTCCCAAGATTAACATATTCTTCCTGCAGTATCTAGAAATGATGTGTGAATATATGTTTGCTTCTACATACAGGAACTGTAGCTAATGCCTCTGACTTTCCTCTAGCTTATTATTCACTCCTATGTTCATATTACAAATAGGATAAAGGACATAAAGGACTTTGAGCCAAGAGCTGTGTGTAACCATTGTATTTGTGTATGTTTTCTTTCAGATCGGTATGACATCAGAAAAAAGTAAGATTTTTAAATAAAATTGAGTTTGTTTGAAAGATGGCTATAATGAAAAGAAGCATGAATTAAGATGCAAGCTAGTTGCTATTACTAACTACCATAATAATTGTAATTTTATGTAATTCTTATTAATCATTAATATATACTTATAAAAGCAGCTTGGCCAGTTAAATCATAAATATACCTAATTTGTGAGCTAATTAGCAATAAATGCAATGATTATTCATCTAAGCATTCACTTTCTTTTGACATCCCTGTAACCCCTGGCATTGCTGTAAAGCTTGTTTACAAAGCTACTCTATCGTTTTGTCCATTTGTTAGCATAACATTGTTACCTCATTCTTTTCTTTTTAAGCACTGACATGACAGTATTACTTTTTACATAAAGCTACAGTGACCTCTGTAGTGAGCCTTGCCTTTGGAAGGATGCCTACAAAAGCGATACTGTCTCATAGTTCTTAGCTGAAGCTCATGCACCCCTCCCCCCATACTCTACCATCCTTGCACTCTTACTGTGGTGAAGTGTACCTAAATCTTTAGGTGAGATCTAACAGAATTTTGTGAACATTTCCAAGGAAAGAAAAGAAGAAAAAAGAAAAGAATGGAAAAATTAAAGTATACTGGATCCAATTACCGTTCACAATGTGTCCTTGTGTGGCTATGTTTAAATAACAACTCAAAATCCCAACAAAATCTAGTGCAGTAACCAGCCCTAAATTCACCTGAGGTTTGTGATAGTCTATTAACATTTCATCTTGTTAGTCTAGTCTCTTGTAACTGTCTCATCTTGTATAGGAACCCAAGTTGAATTTTATAGCTTTTTCTCTACCTTAAGCATTAAACCACCTGAGAAAATATTCTAATTTTTAATTTTATTAAGTATTAAGATTTGTTTTGATTCACCATATCCCAGCGTAACAATTCGGAAAGAACACAGAGGCACATGTCAAGGTCATTTAGCCCTAGCTAATTGTATTTGTTACTTTTCTGTGTCTGTGATATAAACACCATGACCAAAGCAACTCACTGAAGAAAGAGTTTTATTTTGGGCTTACAGTCCCTAAGGGTTAGATTCCTTGATGGCAGAGCAGAGGTAGTAGGTGGCAGGCTGTTGGAATCTGGAAACCACAACAGGCAGAATGAATACTCCAGAAGCCCCAAAGCCTGCCCAACCCTGGTGACACTCTAGCAAGGCCATACCGCCTAAGCCTCACAAAACAGCCACCAACTAGGGCCTGTTTGTCTGAAGTCTTAGCTCACTATAATTTACTATTGTCCTATTGAAATGGCTTTAACTGAGGTTTATCGTCATGTTCTTCTTCATTCAGGATGAAACTATCTGAGATTCTGATGTCTTCAATAGTTTATATAACTAAAAAATCAACATTACCATAAATTGATCTTAATATATTTTATATATTCACATGTGCTTGCCTCTGAACAAATACAAATTCTCTCCAGAGAAGGCACCTTTGTTTATGACACATATTAGTGCTACCTTCACTGATTTTTAAGTGTTTTTATTTCCTCTTTCTCTTTCTTCTTTAGGATTATTGTATTGACTTAAATGGTTCCTTCCTTTACTCCTATATATAAACTATTAGGAATTGAAATTATTGGTCTAGGCCAGTTAAAAAGGCAGTAAAGTTCCCATGTTGCTATAATGCCATGATTCTCTTGAATGACACCTAGAAACTTTAAATGTCTCCCAGATTTTAAATGCAGATTTATGTTTGTTTCTGTTTAAAGATAACCCTTACATGATTTTCATATAGTGATAAAATAACCTCCAAAGAAGGACTCTCTATTTACTCAAGTCTTTATATAAGCCAACCCTGAGGGTTTCTTGCATTTGTATTAATTAAAAGAACCTGCACAGGCCACCTTATGCATGGATCGTTAGGGAGCTAAATATGCTTCACCACAGTAACGTTTTACATTTTTGTTCTAATTTCTCACCACCCTCCTGCCTGCACTTTCCTGCAAGGCTGTCCCCTGCCCAGCAGTTTTATTCCACCTTTGCTTTGCATGGAAATAACTTGGCTTACATCAACTGTGTGTGTGTCCTGTGTGACTGTCTCTAATTTGGGTTGCCACGCATCACATTTTAACTCTGAACTCACATATATGTTCAGTCACAACTGTTGTTTCTGTCATTTGTTCCTTTCCTTTATCCTCCTCCTTGTTCTGTCTGTTACATCTCTAAACAAGGAGGTTCCTCCAAGGAAAGGGCCATGCCTCTCAGCACGAGATGTGTGTCATCGTTAGGTGTGGATTTCTCTTTGATGAAATGCCAGTCTACTGCTGATTCAGATGTGTATTCTGCCATTGCTGTATGGTGGCAGGACTATGCTGATCAAATTCCAGACCTGTGGGATTTACAATGTATGGACATAGTTGGGTGCAATTCTGAATTTGCTCCTACTGGCTTTCTCAGGGAGGAAATCAAGTTTCTGCAATTTCTAATGCTTTTTTTATTTTTTCCCCATGGTTTCTTGTTTTGTTTTATTTTCTGACATTGATCTGTAATATCTGGACAATCTTGAGATACCTCTGTGTAATTTCACTGCTCTCTTCTTTTTGATTTGTGACTTTTTTATGTATGTCTTGAGTATTTGTGATAGCTTTGTTGTATGTATGAATGTGCTACAATTGAGAAAATTAAGCAAGTTATTTCCTGCTCATTTTCCTTTTCAGTTATTTTTTTCTGTTAGCCTTGCTTTGCTCTTGTTCCTTGAGACCTTGTGGATTCACCATTCCCAGCCCATTCTGTTGCCCCTTCCACCACCAGGAAAAGACGCTGTGTTGTTTTGGTCCTGATTACATTTGCCGATATCTTTTTTGATTTCCATTTTACTTTCAATGTTTTTCATTCACATCAAAGATGATGAGACAGAGTCAACAGAAACATCTGTCCTGAAAAGCCACCTGGTTAATGAAGTTCCTGTCTTAGCAAGTCCGGACTTGCTCTCTGAAGTTTCTGAGATGAAACAAGATTTGATCAAAATGACGGCCATCTTGACCACAGATGTGTCCGATAAGGCAGGTTCTATCAAGGTGAAGGAGCTGGCAAAGGCTGCTGAAGAAGAGCCAGGCGAACCATTCGAAATTGTTGAAAGGGTTAAGGAGGACTTAGAGAAAGTGGACGCAATCCTGAGAAGTGGGGCCTGTGTTAGAGAAGAAGGCAGAGTACAGACTTCTCAGTCTGAGCGGGAGCTAGAAGAGGAATGGGTCATTGTCAGTGATGAGGAAATCCAAGAGGCCAAGCAACATGCGCCTGCAGAAATCACTGAACAGCCATGCATAGAAGTCAGAGTAGACAGAGGGTCCAAGGTCAAATCAGAGAAGGACTCCACTGGGTTAGTGACCTACCTAACAGAAGACCTAAATTCATATACTTCTTCTCATGAAAAGAAGCCACAGACAGCTCAGGAAAAGACAGGGGAGACAAGTCAGGCTTCAGGTGTTGCCAAGACCTCTGAGAATAATAAAGGGAAGACTGTGCCAGCAGAGGAGAAACAAAGTGCCCAGAAGCAGCCAAAACCAAGCCTGGTGATAAAGAAGCCAGTGAGGAGGAAACTAAAAGAAAAGCAGAAACAAAAAGAGGAAGGTTCCCAAGGCAGTGAAGAAACAACCGAACTTAAGAAAGGTAGTTCAGAGGAGTCTGTAGATGAAGACCGAGGCCTGGCACCCGAGCCCCTTCCCACTGCCAAGGCCACCTCTCCTCTGATAGAAGAAACTCCTATTGGTTCCATAAAGGACAAAGTAAAGGCTCTTCAGAAAAAAGTAGAAGATGAGCAGAAAGGTCGAAGCAAGCTGCCGGTCAGAGTCAAAGGCAAAGAGGATGTGCCCAAAAAGACCACGCCCAGGACACACCCAGCTGTGTCACCCTCTTCAAAGTCATCTCCTTCTTCTAAAACAGAAAAGCACTCTTCTTTTTCTTCCTCTGCAAAAACTGAAAGACACACGCCAGTGTCACCATCAAGCAAAACAGAGAAACACTCACCTGTGTCACCCTCGCCAAAAAATGAACGACACTCACCAGTATCGTCAAGTAAACCTGAGAAACATTCACCTGGATCCCCCTCAACAAAAAATGAAAGACATTCCCCTGTGTCATCTGTAAAAACAGAACGACATACACCTGTGTCACCTTCAGGAAAAACAGACAAACGTCCTCCAGTACCATCATCTGGAAGAACAGAGAAACACCCTCCAGTGTCACCTGGGAGAACAGAAAAACGCTTGCCAGTTTCACCTTCTGCAAGAACCTCAGAGAAGCAGTCTGGGAAAAATGATAAGCACCTTCCTGTGTCACCTGGGAAGACAGAAAAGCAGCCACCTGTATCTCCCACCTCCAAAACAGAACGAATTGAGGAGACAATGTCTGTCCGGGAGTTGATGAAAGCATTCCAGTCAGGTCAGGACCCGTCTAAACACAAAACAGGACTCTTTGAGCACAAATCAACAAAGCAAAAGCAATCACAAGACAAAAGTAAAACCCGAGCAGAAAAAGAAAAGGGGCACACAGTAACCCAGAGAGAGTCTCAGAGAACAGAAAGCCAGACAATCAAGCGTGGCCAGAGATTTCCAGTGACGGCACCTACAGAATCCAGAAGGTTCCGTTCTACTACCATCACTGTTGGGCTCAGGACAGAAGATCCAGTTAGAGAAAAGTTTGAGAGAGCTCCCATTATTAAAACACCTGAGCCAGTTCCATCAGTGGTGGCAGAAGAAAGCCCTCGGGGCAGTGAGATCCTTCAAGACAAGATGATGGATGAGCAAGGAGACATGGATCTTCAGATCAGCCCAGACAGGAAGACCTCCACTGACTTCTCTGATGTCATCAAGCAAGAGTTAGAAGACAATGATAAATATCAGCAGTTCCGCCTCACTGAGGAAACAGAAAAGGCTCAGATACACTTAGACCAAGTAATCACAAGTCCTTTCAACACAACGTTCCCTCTAGATTACATGAAAGACGAGTTTCTTCCAGCTCTGTCTTTACAGAGTGGTGCTTTGGCTGGCAGTTTGGAAAGCCTGAAACAGGAAGTGATAGCAGGCTCGCCTTGTGGCAGCCTGATGGAAGGTACTCCTCAGGTCAGTTCAGAAGAGAGCTATAAGCATGAGGGCCTAGCAGAAACTCCCGAGACAAGTCCAGAGAGTCTTTCTTTCTCACCGAAGAAAAGTGAGGAACAAATTGGAGAGATCAAGGAAACTAAGGTAGAAATGCCCACAGAAATCCATTCAGAAAAAGAGCTTCCTTTAACTAAAGACATTACTGATAGTTCTGGAACACAAGGTGCTGTGGTCACTGGGGGTTCAGAGACCTCTACTGAGCATTGTCAGAAGGAGGTCACCCAAGACCCTTCCCAAGATGTATCCTCCAAACTAGATGGTTGCCCTAGCAGGCACAGTGTATCGTTGGCAGATGAAACATGCCAAGTCTTTACTGAGAAAGGGTCCTGTGACGAAAGTCAGCTCCCAATTGTAGGTTCAGCTTGTAAGACACAAGCAAAAAGTGAAACTCAGGAATCCACCACTCCCTCCGAGGTGGGAAAGGCCTTCTCATCATCTGATGCTTCTGGGAAGGCAGGTGAGGGAACAGAACCAAAGCCCCAGGGAGCTATTAGAAGCCCCCAAGGGTTAGAACTTCCACTCCCTAGCCGGGATAGTGAGACCCTCAGCCCAGTGGCCGATGAATCATTAGCAGTAAGCCACAAAGACTCTCTAGAAGCTAGCCCTGTGTTGGAAGATAACTCCTCACACAAAACTCCCGATTCTCTGGAACCAAGTCCTCTGAAAGAATCCCCTTGCAGGGACTCCCTTGAAAGCAGCCCAGTTGAGCCCAAAATGAAGGCAGGAATTCTCCCAAGTCACTTTCCTCTCCCTGCAGCTATTGCCAAAACAGATCTTGTTGCTGAAGTGGCTTCCATGCGTTCTCGGCTGCTCCGAGACCCTGATGGCAGTGCCGAGGACGACAGTCTTGAACAGACTTCACTCATGGAGAGCTCAGGGAAAAGCCCCCTCTCCCCTGACACTCCCAGTTCAGAAGAAGTTAGCTATGAGGTCACACCCAAGGCTTCAGATTCAAGTATACCCAAGCCAGCTGTGATTCATGAGTGTGCAGAGGAGGAGGACTCTGAAAATGGGGAGAAAAAGAGGTTCACCCCAGAAGAGGAAATGTTCAAGATGGTAACCAAAATTAAAACATTTGATGAACTCGAGCAAGAAGCAAAGCAGAAAAGAGACTACAGAAAAGAACCCAGACAAGATGGCTCCTCTTCAGCCTCAGACCCCGATGCTGACTGTTCGGTAGAAGTGGATGAACAAAAGCCAGTGGAGACCATGGAAGGGGAGACTGAGGTCCCAGTCTTGGTGACTTCGGAGAGCAGAAAAGCTTCTTCCTCCTCTGAAAGTGAGCCTGAGCTGACACAGCTGAGTAAAGGTGCCGACTCAGGGCTTCTGATGGAACCAGTTATTCGAGTTCAACCTCCATCTCCCCTCCCATCCAGCATAGACTCTAATTCCAGCCCTGAAGAATCACAGTTCCAGCCTATAGTTTCCAAACAATACACTTTCAAGATGAACGAAGATATTCAAGAGGAGCCGGGTAAGTCAGAAGAAGACAAAGATTGCCAATCTCCTTTAGCTGAAGGCTGTCGGACTCCTTCTGCTGATGGTGTTGATAGGTCTTATGATGATCTGAACAGAGAGACTCATCGGTCGGAAACCTGTGATGGCCATGGTTGTGAAGTTGTGAGTCCTAGCAAGTCAGCCACCCTTGTCTCCCTAGGAGTTCAGAGTCCAGCATGTATTGATGTTGATGAACAGCTTGCCATTGATAAAGAGTCACTGGCTCTCCAGGATACTTGGGAAAAAGGGAGAGAGCTTGATCCTTCTGGAGTGGAATCTACACAGGCAGATTTCCCCGGTGGAAGCTCTTCCCTGTCTTCTTCATCTCATTGTGCAGTATCTGAAAGAAAGGAATCAGTGAAAGAAGTACCCTCCCCATCTTCCACTGAAAAAGTAGACGTCACAGTAACTGATCAGACTCTGGGAAGCATGCCGAAGGACTGTCCCACTCAAGACTCATCTTCTACAACTCAAACAGATAGGGTTGATACAGACACTCTGGTGTCTGATTTAGCTGAGACTGATGAAAATTCTGATCCTCAAATAACCAGCCCTTATGAAAATGTTCCTTCCTCATCATTTTTCTCTGGTGAGGACAGCAGAATCCAAACAGACACATGTCACACCACAGTTGTTTGTCCACCTGAAGTGTTCTCTGTTGTCATCAGATCCTCTTCTGAGGATGTTGTAAAGACAAACTCCTCTGGTAGAGCTGTCTCAAGCCAAGAATCAAAATTTGAAACCCAGGGTCTAAAAACTGAATCCGAGGAAAAAACCAGCTTGTGGGGAATGCAGTCAGATGTGCCTTCCACATCTGTAGCATCTGCTACACCAAATGCACCAGC